>NC_069499.1:1415898751-1416141251 GCF_027579735.1 Bombina bombina | reverse complement strand
ACAAAAACAAGTGGAAAAACTATAATAAACAGGTTTATATATATATATATATATATATATATTTCTCCAACATAGGTGTGTCCGGTCCACGGCGTCATCCTTACTTGTGGGATATTCTCTTCCCCAACAGGAAATGGCAAAGAGCCCAGCAAAGCTGGTCACATGATCCCTCCTAGGCTCCGCCTACCCCAGTCATTCTCTTTGCCGTTGTACAGGCAACATCTCCACGGAGATGGCTTAGAGTTTTTTAGTGTTTAACTGTAGTTTTTCATTATTCAATCAAGAGTTTGTTATTTTCAAATAGTGCTGGTACGTACTATTTACTCAGAAACAGAAAAGAGATGAAGAATTCTGTTTGTATGAGGAAAATGATTTTAGCAACCGTAACTAAAATCCATGGCTGTTCCACACAGGACTGTTGAGAGCAATTAACTTCAGTTGGGGGAACAGTTTGCAGTCTCTTGCTGCTTGAGGTATGACACATTCTAACAAGACGATGTAATGCTGGAAGCTGTCATTTTCCCTATGGGATCCGGTAAGCCATGTTTATTACGATTGTAAATAAGGGCTTCACAAGGGCTTATTTAAACTGTAGACTTTTTTTGGGCTAAATCGATTGATATTAACACTTATTTAGCCTTGAGGAATCATTTATTCTGGGTATTTTGATTTAATAATATCGGCAGGCACTGTTTTAGACACCTTATTCTTTAGGGGCTTTCCCAAAGCATAGGCAGAGTCTCATTTTCGCGCCGGTGTTGCGCACTTGTTTTTGAGAGGCATGGCATGCAGTCGCATGTGAGAGGAGCTCTGATACTCATAAAAGACTTCTGAAGGCGTCATTTGGTATCGTATTCCCCTTTGGGTTTGGTTGGGTCTCAGCAAAGCAGATACCTGGGACTGTAAAGGGGTTTAAAGCTTAAAACGGCTCCGGTTCCGTTATTTTAAGGGTTAAAGCTTCCAAAATTGGTGTGCAATATTTTCAAGGCTTTAAGACGCTGTGGTGAAAATTTGGTGAATTTTGAACAATTCCTTCATGTTTTTTCGCAATTGCAGTAATAAAGTGTGTTCAGTTTAAAATTTAAAGTGACAGTAACGGTTTTATTTTAAAACGTTTTTTGTACTTTCTGATCAAGTTTATGCCTGTTTAACATGTCTGAACTACCAGATAGACTGTGTTCTGAATGTGGGGAAGCCAGAATTCCTATTCATTTAAATAAATGTGATTTATGTGATAATGACAATGATGCCCAAGATGATTCCTCAAGTGAGGGGAGTAAGCATGGTACTGCATCATTCCCTCCTTCGTCTACACGAGTCTTGCCCACTCAGGAGGCCCCTAGTACATCTAGCGCGCCAATACTCCTTACTATGCAACAATTAACGGCTGTAATGGATAATTCTGTCAAAAACATTTTAGCCAAAATGAACCCTTGTCAGCGTAAGCGTGGATGCTCTGTTTTAGTTACTGAAGAGCATGACGACGCTGATATTAATATCTCTGAAGGGCCCCTAACCCAATTTGAGGGGGCCAGGGAGGTTTTGTCTGAGGGAGAAATTACTGATTTAGGGAACATTTCTCAGCAGGCTGAATCTGATGTGATTACATTTAAATTTAAATTGGAACATCTCCGCATTTTGCTTAAGGAGGTATTATCCACTCTGGATGATTGTGAAAATTTAGTCATCCCAGAGAAACTATGTAAAATGGACAAGTTCCTAGAGGTGCCGGGGCTCCCAGAAGCTTTTCCTATACCCAAGCGGGTGGCGGACATTGTTAATAAAGAATGGGAAAGGCCCGGTATTCCTTTCGTCCCTCCCCCCATATTTAAAAAATTGTTTCCTATGGTCGACCCCAGAAAGGACTTATGGCAGTCAGTCCCCAAGGTCGAGGGAGCGGTTTCTACTTTAAACAAACGCACCACTATTCCCATAGAGGATAGTTGTGCTTTCAAAGATCCTATGGATAAAAAATTAGAAGGTTTGCTTAAAAAGATGTTTGTTCAGCAGGGTTACCTTCTACAACCCATTTCATGCATTGTCCCTGTCACTACAGCCGCATATTTCTGGTTTGATGAACTGCTTAAGGTGCTCGATAGTGACTCTCCTCCTTATGAGGAGATTATGGACAGAATCAATGCTCTCAAATTGGCTAATTCTTTCACTCTAGACGCCTCTTTGCAATTGGCTAAGTTAGCGGCTAAGAACTCTGGGTTTGCTATTGTGGCGCGCAGAGCGCTTTGGTTGAAATCTTGGTCGGCTGATGCGTCTTCCAAGAACAAGCTACTAAACATTCCTTTCAAGGGGAAAACGCTGTTTGGTCCTGACTTGAAAGAGATTATATCTGATATCACTGGGGGTAAGGGCCACGCCCTTCCTCAGGATCGGCCCTTCAAGGCAAAAAATAGACCTAATTTTCGTCCCTTTCGTAAAAACGGACCAGCCCAAGGTGCTACGTCCTCTAAGCAAGAGGGTAATACTTCTCAGGCCAAGCCAGCTTGGAGACCAATGCAAGGCTGGAACAAGGGAAAGCAGGCCAAGAAACCTGCCACTGCTACCAAGACAGCATGAAATATTGGCCCCCGATCCGGGACCGGATCTGGTGGGGGGCAGACTCTCTCTCTTCGCTCAGGCTTGGGCAAGAGATGTTCTGGATCCTTGGGCGCTAGAAATAGTCTCCCAGGGTTATCTTCTGGAATTCAAGGGACTTCCCCCAAGGGGGAGGTTCCACAAGTCGCAGTTGTCTTCAGACCACATAAAAAGACAGGCGTTCTTACATTGTGTAGAAGACCTGTTAAAAATGGGAGTGATTCATCCTGTTCCATTAAGAGAACAAGGGATGGGGTTCTACTCCAATCTGTTCATAGTTCCCAAAAAAGAGGGAACGTTCAGACCAATCCTAGATCTCAAGATCTTAAACAAATTTCTAAAGGTCCCATCGTTCAAGATGGAAACCATTCGAACTATCCTTCCTTCCATCCAGGAAGGTCAATTTATGACCACGGTGGATTTAAAGGATGCGTATCTACATATTCCTATCCACAAGGAACATCATCGGTTCCTAAGGTTTGCATTCCTGGACAAACATTACCAGTTCGTGGCGCTTCCTTTCGGATTAGCCACTGCTCCAAGGATTTTCACAAAGGTACTAGGGTCCCTTCTAGCGGTGCTAAGACCAAGGGGCATTGCAGTAGTACCTTACCTGGACGACATTCTGATTCAAGCGTCGTCCCTTCCTCAAGCAAAGGCTCACACGAACATTGTCCTGGCCTTTCTCAGATCTCACGGCTGGAAAGTGAACGTGGAAAAGAGTTCTCTATCCCCGTCAACAAGGGTTCCCTTCTTGGGAACAATTATAGACTCCTTAGAAATGAGGATCTTTCTAACAGAGGCCAGAAAAACAAAGCTTCTGGACTCTTGTCGGATACTTCATTCCGTTCCTCTTCCTTCCATAGCTCAGTGCATGGAAGTGATCGGGTTGATGGTGGCGGCGATGGACATAGTTCCTTTTGCGCGCATTCATCTAAGACCATTACAACTGTGCATGCTCAGTCAGTGGAATGGGGACTATACAGACTTGTCTCCGAAGATACAAGTAAATCAGAGGACCAGAGACTCACTCCGTTGGTGGCTGTCCCTGGACAATCTGTCTCAAGGGATGATGTTCCACAGACCAGAGTGGGTCATTGTCACGACCGACGCCAGTCTGATAGGCTGGGGCGCGGTCTGGGGATCCCTGAAAGCTCAGGGTCTTTGGTCTCGGGAAGAATCTCTTCTACCGATAAATATTCTGGAACTGAGAGCGATATTCAATGCGCTCCAGGCCTGGCCCCAGCTTGCGAGGACCAGGTTCATACGGTTTCAATCAGACAACATGACGACTGTGGCGTACATCAACCATCAGGGGGGAACAAGGAGTTCCCTAGCGATGGAAGAAGTAACCAAAATTATTCTTTGGGCGGAGTCTCACTCCTGCCACCTGTCTGCTATCCACATCCCAGGAGTGGAAAATTGGGAAGCGGATTTTCTGAGTCGTCAGACATTGCATCCGGGGGAGTGGGAACTCCATCCGGAAATCTTTGCCCGAGTCACTCACCTGTGGGGCATTCCAGACATGGATCTGATGGCCTCTCGTCAGAACTTCAAAGTTCCTTGCTACGGGGCCAGATCCAGGGATCCCAAGGCGGCTCTAGTGGATGCACTAGTAGCACCTTGGACCTTCAAACTAGCTTATGTGTTCCCGCCATTTCCTCTCATCCCCAGGCTGATAGCCAGGATCAGCAGGAGAGGGCGTCGGTGATCTTGATAGCTCCTGCGTGGCCACGCAGGACTTGGTATGCAGATCTGGTGAATATGTCATCGGCTCCACCTTGGAAGCTACCTTTGAGACGAGACCTTCTTGTTCAGGGTCCGTTCGAACATCCGAATCTGGTTTCACTCCAGCTGACTGCTTGGAGATTGAACGCTTGATTTTATCGAAGCGAGGATTCTCAGATTCTGTGATCGATACTCTTGTTCAGGCCAGAAAGCCTGTGACTAGAAAGATTTACCACAAAATTTGGAAAAAATATATCTGTTGGTGTGAATCTAAAGGATTCCCTTGGGACAAGGTTAAGATTCCTAGGATTCTATCCTTCCTTCAAGAAGGATTGGAGAAAGGATTATCTGCAAGTTCCCTGAAGGGACAGATTTCTGCCTTGTCGGTATTACTTCACAAAAAGCTGGCAGCTGTGCCAGATGTTCAAGCCTTTGTTCAGGCTCTGGTTAGAATCAAGCCTGTTTACAAACCTTTGACTCCTCCTTGGAGTCTCAATTTAGTTCTTTCAGTTCTTCAGGGGGTTCCGTTTGAACCCTTACATTCCGTTGATATTAAGTTATTATCTTGGAAAGTTTTGTTTTTAGTTGCGATTTCTTCTGCTAGAAGAGTCTCAGAATTATCTGCTCTGCAGTGTTCTCCTCCTTATCTGGTGTTCCATGCAGATAAGGTGGTTTTACGTACTAAACCTGGTTTTCTTCCAAAAGTTGTTTCTAACAAAAACATTAACCAGGAGATTATCGTACCTTCTCTGTGTCCAAAACCAGTTTCAAAGAAGGAACGTTTGTTGCACAATTTGGATGTTGTTCGCGCTCTAAAATTCTATTTAGATGCTACAAAGGATTTTAGACAAACATCTTCCTTGTTTGTTGTTTATTCAGGTAAAAGGAGAGGTCAAAAAGCAACTTCTACCTCTCTCTCTTTTTGGATTAAAAGCATCATCAGATTGGCTTACGAGACTGCCGGACGGCAGCCTCCCGAAAGAATCACAGCTCATTCCACTAGGGCTGTGGCTTCCACATGGGCCTTCAAGAACGAGGCTTCTGTTGATCAGATATGTAGGGCAGCGACTTGGTCTTCACTGCACACTTTTACCAAATTTTACAAGTTTGATACTTTTGCTTCTTCTGAGGCTATTTTTGGGAGAAAGGTTTTGCAAGCCGTGGTGCCTTCCATTTAGGTGACCTGATTTGCTCCCTCCCTTCATCCGTGTCCTAAAGCTTTGGTATTGGTTCCCACAAGTAAGGATGACGCCGTGGACCGGACACACCTATGTTGGAGAAAACAGAATTTATGTTTACCTGATAAATTTCTTTCTCCAACGGTGTGTCCGGTCCACGGCCCGCCCTGGTTTTTTTAATCAGGTCTGATATTTTATTTTCTTTAACTACAGTCACCACGGTACCATATGGTTTCTCCTATGCAAATATTCCTCCTTAACGTCGGTCGAATGACTGGGGTAGGCGGAGCCTAGGAGGGATCATGTGACCAGCTTTGCTGGGCTCTTTGCCATTTCCTGTTGGGGAAGAGAATATCCCACAAGTAAGGATGACGCCGTGGACCGGACACACCGTTGGAGAAAGAAATTTATCAGGTAAACATAAATTCTGTTATATATATATATATATATATTAAACCTTAAAGGGACAGTTTACCCTAAACGTCTCCTCTTTAATTTGTTTCCAATGATCCAGTTTACCTGCTGGAGTGTATTACTTTGTTTGCAAATAGCTCCTTTGCATTTATATTGGCATTTAAAATAGCTAATTTCTCCAACATAGGTGTGTCCGGTCCACGGCGTCATCCTTACTTGTGGGATATTCTCCTCCCCAACAGGAAATGGCAAAGAGCCCAGCAAAGCTGGTCACATGATCCCTCCTAGGCTCCGCCTTCCCCAGTCATTCTCTTTGCCGTTGTACAGGCAACATCTCCACGGAGATGGCTTAGAGTTTTTTAGTGTTTAACTGTAGTTTTTATTATTCAATCAAGAGTTTGTTATTTTAAAATAGTGCTGGTATGTACTATTTACTCTGAAACAGAAAAGAGATGAAGATTTCTGTTTGTAAGAGGAAAATGATTTTAGCAACCGTTACTAAAATCGATGGCTGTTCCACACAGGACTGTTGAGAGGAATTAACTTCAGTTGGGGGAACAGTGAGCAGACTTTTGCTGCTTGAGGTATGACACATTCTAACAAGACGATGTAATGCTGGAAGCTGTCATTTTCCCTATGGGATCCGGTAAGCCATTTTTATTACAGAAAGAAAAAAAGGGCTTCACAAGGGCTTTCTAAGACTGTAGACATTTTCTGGGCTAAATCGATTTATATTTTATACTCCATAGCCTTGAGGAATTATTTTAATCTTGGGAATTATGTAAAATAACCGGCAGGCACTGTATTGGACACCTTATTCTCTAGGGGCTTTCCCTAATCATAGGCAGAGTCTCATTTTCGCGCCTGTATTGCGCACTTGTTTTTGAGAAGCATGACATGCAGATGCATGTGTGAGGAGCTCTGATACATAGAAAAGACTTTCTGAAGGCGTCATTTGGTATCGTATTCCCCTTTGGGCTTGGTTGGGTCTCAGCAAAGCAGATACCAGGGACTGTAAAGGGGTTAAATATAAAAACGGCTCCGGTTCCGTTATTTTAAGGGTTAAAGCTTCCAAATTTGGTGTGCAATACTTTTAAGGCTTTAAGACACTGTGGTGAAATTTTGGTGAATTTTGAACAATTCCTTCATACTTTTTCGCAATTGCAGTAATAAAGTGTGTTCAGTTTAAAATTTAAAGTGACAGTAACGGTTTATTTTAAAACGTTTTTTGTACTTTGTTATCAAGTTTTTGCCTGTTTAACATGTCTGAACTACCAGATAGACTGTGTTCTGAATGTGGGGAAGCCAAGGTTCCTTCTCATTTAAATAGATGTGATTTATGTGACACAAAATTTAGAGAAAATGATGCCCAAGATGATTCCTCAAGTGAGGGGAGTAAGCATGGTACTGCATCATCCCCTCCTTCGTCTACACCAGTCTTGCCCACACAGGAGGCCCCTAGTACATCTAGCGCGCCAATACTCCTTACTATGCAACAATTAACGGCTGTAATGGATAATTCTATCAAAAACATTTTAGCCAAAATGCCCACTTATCAGCGAAAGCGCGACTGCTCTGTTTTAGAAAATACTGAAGAGCATGAGGACGCTGATGATATTGGTTCTGAAGGGCCCCTACACCAGTCTGAGGGGGCCAGGGAGGTTTTGTCTGAGGGAGAAATTTCAGATTCAGGGAAAATTTCTCAACAAGCTGAACCTGATGTGATTACATTTAAATTTAAATTGGAACATCTCCGCGCTCTGCTTAAGGAGGTGTTATCCACTCTGGATGATTGTGAGAATTTGGTCATTCCAGAGAAACTATGTAAAATGGACAAGTTCCTAGAGGTCCCGGGGCCCCCCGAAGCTTTTCCTATACCCAAGCGGTTGGCGGACATTGTAAATAAAGAATGGGAAAGGCCCGGTATACCTTTCGTCCCTCCCCCCATATTTAAAAAATTGTTTCCTATGGTCGACCCCAGAAAGGACTTATGGCAGACAGTCCCCAAGGTCGAGGGGGCGGTTTCTACTCTAAACAAACGCACCACTATACCCATAGAAGATAGTTGTGCTTTCAAAGATCCTATGGATAAAAAATTAGAAGGTTTGCTTAAAAAGATGTTTGTTCAGCAAGGTTACCTTCTACAACCAATTTCATGCATTGTTCCTGTCACTACAGCCGCGTGTTTCTGGTTCGATGAGCTAGAAAAGGCGATCAATAATAATTCTTCTTCTTATGAGGAGATTATGGACAGAATTCGTGCTCTCAAATTGGCTAATTCTTTCACCCTAGACGCCACTTTACAATTGGCTAGGTTAGCGGCGAAAAATTCTGGTTTTGCTATTGTGGCGCGCAGAGCGCTTTGGTTAAAATCTTGGTCAGCGGATGCGTCTTCCAAGAACAAATTGCTTAACATTCCTTTCAAGGGGAAAACGCTGTTTGGCCCTGACTTGAAAGAGATTATCTCTGATATCACTGGGGGCAAGGGCCACGCCCTTCCTCAGGATAGGTCTTTCAAGGCCAAAAATAAACCTAATTTTCGTCCCTTTCGCAGAAACGGACCAGCCCCAAGTGCTACGTCCTCTAAGCAAGAGGGTAATACTTCTCAAGCCAAGCCAGCCTGGAGACCAATGCAAGGCTGGAACAAAGGAAAGCAGGCCAAGAAACCTGCCACTGCTACCAAGACAGCATGAGATGTTGGCCCCCGATCCGGGACCGGATCTGGTGGGGGGCAGACTCTCTCTCTTCGCTCAGGCTTGGGCAAGAGATGTTCTGGATCCTTGGGCGCTAGAAATAGTCTCCCAAGGTTATCTTCTGGAATTCAAGGGGCTTCCCCCAAGGGGGAGGTTCCACAGGTCTCAATTGTCTTCAGACCACATAAAAAAACAGGCATTCTTACATTGTGTAGAAGACCTGTTAAAAATGGGAGTGATTCATCCTGTTCCATTAGGAGAACAAGGGATGGGGTTCTACTCCAATCTGTTAGTAGTTCCCAAAAAAGAGGGAACATTCAGACCAATCTTAGATCTCAAGATCCTAAACAAGTTTCTCAAGGTTCCATCGTTCAAAATGGAAACCATTCGAACTATTCTTCCTTCCATCCAGGAAGGTCAATTCATGACCACGGTGGATTTAAAGGATGCGTATCTACATATTCCTATCCACAAGGAACATCATCGGTTCCTAAGGTTCGCATTCCTGGACAAGCATTACCAGTTTGTGGCACTTCCGTTCGGATTAGCCACTGCTCCAAGGATTTTCACAAAGGTACTAGGGTCCCTTCTAGCGGTGCTAAGACCAAGGGGCATTGCAGTAGTACCTTACTTGGACGACATTCTGATTCAAGCGTCGTCCCTTCCTCAAGCAAAGGCTCACACGGACATTGTCCTGGCCTTTCTCAGATCTCACGGGTGGAAAGTGAACGTAGAAAAAAGTTCTCTGTCTCCGTCAACAAGGGTTCCCTTCTTGGGAACAATAATAGACTCCTTAGAAATGAGGATTTTTCTGACAGAGGCCAGAAAATCAAAACTTCTGAACTCTTGTCAAATACTTCATTCTGTTCCTCTTCCTTCCATAGCGCAGTGCATGGAAGTAATAGGTTTGATGGTAGCGGCAATGGACATAGTTCCTTTTGCGCGCATTCATCTAAGACCATTACAACTGTGCATGCTCAGTCAGTGGAATGGGGACTATACAGACTTGTCTCCGACGATACAAGTAAATCAGAGGACCAGAGATTCACTCCGTTGGTGGCTGTCCCTGGACAACCTGTCACAGGGGATGAGCTTCCGCAGACCAGAGTGGGTCATTGTCACGACCGACGCCAGTCTGGTGGGCTGGGGCGCGGTCTGGGGACCCCTGAAAGCTCAGGGTCTTTGGTCTCGGGAAGAATCTCTTCTCCCGATAAATATTCTGGAACTGAGAGCGATACTCAATGCTCTCAAGGCTTGGCCTCAGCTAGCAAAGGCCAAGTTCATACGGTTTCAATCAGACAACATGACGACTGTTGCGTACATCAACCATCAGGGGGGAACAAGGAGTTCCCTGGCGATGGAAGAAGTGACCAAAATCATTCAATGGGCGGAGACTCACTCCTGCCACTTGTCTGCAATCCACATCCCAGGAGTGGAAAATTGGGAAGCGGATTTTCTGAGTCGTCAGACATTTCATCCGGGGGAGTGGGAACTCCATCCGGAAATCTTTGCCCAAATCACTCAATTGTGGGGCATTCCATACATGGATCCGATGGCCTCTCGTCAGAACTTCAAGGTTCCTTGCTACGGGTCCAGATCCAGGGATCCCAAGGCGACTCTAGTAGATGCACTAGTAGCACCTTGGACCTTCAAACTAGCTTATGTATTCCCGCCGTTTCCTCTCATCCCCAGGCTGGTAGCCAGGATCAATCAGGAGAGAGCATCGGTGATCTTGATAGCTCCTGCGTGGCCACGCAGGACTTGGTATGCAGACCTGGTGAATATGTCATCGGCTCCACCATGGAAGCTACCTTTGAGACGAGACCTTCTTGTTCAAGGTCCGTTCGAACATCCGAATCTGGTCTCACTCCAACTGACTGCTTGGAGATTGAACGCTTGATCTTATCAAAGCGAGGGTTCTCAGATTCTGTCATTGATACTCTTGTTCAGGCCAGAAAGCCTGTAACTAGAAAAATTTACCACAAAATATGGAAAAAATATATCTGTTGGTGTGAATCTAAAGGATTCCCTTGGGACAAGGTAAAAATTCCTAAGATTCTATCCTTCCTTCAAGAAGGTTTGGAGAAAGGATTATCTGCTAGTTCCTTGAAAGGACAGATTTCTGCCTTGTCTGTGTTACTTCACAAAAAACTGGCAGCTGTGCCAGATGTTCAAGCCTTTTTTCAGGCTCTGGTTAGAATCAAGCCTGTTTACAAACCTTTGACTCCTCCTTGGAGTCTCAATTTAGTTCTTTCAGTTCTTCAGGGGGTTCCGTTTGAACCCTTACATTCCGTTGATATTAAGTTATTATCTTGGAAAGTTTTGTTTTTGGTTGCAATTTCTTCTGCTAGAAGAGTTTCAGAGTTATCTGCTCTGCAGTGTTCTCCTCCTTATCTGGTGTTCCATGCAGATAAGGTGGTTTTACGTACTAAACCTGGTTTTCTTCCGAAAGTTGTTTCTAACAAAAACATTAACCAGGAGATAGTCGTGCCTTCTTTGTGTCCGAATCCAGTTTCAAAGAAGGAACGTTTGTTGCACAATTTGGATGTTGTTCGTGCTCTAAAATTCTATTTAGATGCTACAAAGGATTTTAGACAAACATCTTCCTTGTTTGTTGTTTATTCTGGTAAAAGGAGAGGTCAAAAAGCAACTTCTACCTCTCTCTCTTTTTGGATTAAAAGCATCATCAGATTGGCTTACGAGACTGCCGGACGGCAGCCTCCTGAAAGAATCACAGCTCATTCCACTAGGGCTGTGGCTTCCACATGGGCCTTCAAGAACGAGGCTTCTGTTGATCAGTTATGTAAGGCAGCGACTTGGTCTTCACTGCACACTTTTACTAAATTTTACAAGTTTGATACTTTTGCTTCTTCTGAGGCTATTTTTGGGAGAAAGGTTTTGCAAGCCGTGGTGCCTTTCATCTAGGTGACCTGATTTGCTCCCTCCCTTCATCCGTGTCCTAAAGCTTTGGTATTGGTTCCCACAAGTAAGGATGACGCCGTGGACCGGACACACCTATGTTGGAGAAAACAGAATTTATGTTTACCTGATAAATTACTTTCTCCAACGGTGTGTCCGGTCCACGTCCCGCCCTGGTTTTTTAATCAGGTCTGATAATTTATTTTCTTTAACTACAGTCACCACGGTATCATATGGTTTCTCCTATGCAAATATTCCTCCTTTACGTCGGTCGAATGACTGGGGAAGGCGGAGCCTAGGAGGGATCATGTGACCAGCTTTGCTGGGCTCTTTGCCATTTCCTGTTGGGGAGGAGAATATCCCACAAGTAAGGATGACGCCGTGGACCGGACACACCGTTGGAGAAAGTAATTTATCAGGTAAACATAAATTCTGTTTTTGCCCATGGTATCCCTAACTATACTGAAGATTTCTATAGGCAATAGAAAAACTGTGTAAATATAGCCAGCAGAAGAAATTACACTCCCAGTAGGAGGTAGAAGAGATGAGCAATAAAATGTTAGTTTAAATTGTTCTCTCTAAGTATTGGGCTTTGGTATACAGACACAGATAATATAAAGAAGTATATGTGTTTGTACAGAATGTGATACAATAATGAGATTTTATTTTGCTGCAAGCTCAACCCATTTTAATGGGTTTTTGTTTCAAAGTACAAAACCAGCTATTTCATATACAAAAATAAACCCAAAACAATATGCCATACATTTGATACTCTGCAGCTTGTTTAACAAGTCATTGGAAACGTATATAGGGAAAACACTGTCCCTTTAATGGAAGAAAACTCAATATTTTAGAATGACTGCCTTATGTCTGAATGCAGTTTTATGAATCTGTAATTTGTTCATATTGACATATATCCTAAGCAGGTTGTGTTTTTTGTTTTGTTTAGTTTTTTTGGTTGATTTTAAATGTGCTTTGAGTATTAATATGTCTTTATTATTACTGTCTAACACAACTTTACTTTCTCTTAAATAAAGGTGGAAGGAACTAATAGAGGAAGCGGCTAAAAGTGCGATGAGAAAGCCATCCAGTTCTATAAAACGCAACGCTCAGGAACAAGCCAAAACAAGGTCACCCTCTGCCAGGTGAGAGCGCAAACGCATAAATAAGTGGGTGAATGCAGGATTTTACATTTCCTTTCTACAGGTACAACAAAAATAGGAAACGTTTACATGTGAGTTGTTGTACCTTAAAGAGGTAGTCCACATGTATTTCTTGATTGTCAAATACAGCGTTATAGGGACATGACACCCACATTTTTTCTTTTATGATTTAGAAAGAGAATGCAATTTTAAACATCTTTCTAATTTACTTATATTATCTAATTTGTTTTATTCTCTTGATATTCTTTGCTGAAAAGCATATCTAGATATGCTCAGTAGCTGCTGATTGGTTGCTGCACACAGAAGCCTCGTGTGATTGGCTCACCATGTGCATTGCTTTTTCTTCAACTAAGGATATCTAAAAAATGAAGCAAAATAAATAATGGAAGTAAATTGTAATGTTGTTTACATTTCTATTCTCTATCTGAATCATGAAAGAAAGATTTTGGGTTTAGTGGCCCTTTAAGTGGAACAAGGAAGTAACTTGATGATCTGCGGGAAGCATTTTGGAAGTAGTCGTAGGGTGCTAGACCATTACACATGCTTGTGATTAGATCTGATTGCTAGTCAGAGCAACTGAGATTGATGATGTCAGTTTGGTTGTCAAATTGTTTCATTTCACTTCAGAGTATTTACAACATGGTTATGATTGCACAAGTCTTGGTTAAAGTGATGGTAAAAACTCCCCTTTTTAAATTCCGATCTGGAATGTTAGTGATATTTTAGATAGTTTAATTCATCAGTTGTAATTAAAGGGACAGTAAAGGCAAAATTAAACTTCCATTGTTCGGATAGAGCATGCAATTTTAATCAACTTTCCAATTTACTTCTGTTATCAAATTTGCTTCTTTCTCTTGGTATCTTTTTTTGAATAGTAAAATTAGATGGGTTCATAAGAGCGCATGAGTTTGCATATGTCTTTAGTATACTCTATGACAGCAGTGTTTTGCAACACCTTATAACAGAGCTACAAATAAATAAGCTTGGGGCCTCATGCTTGTTTTTTTTTTCTTGTTTTTTTCCTTAGTGCGGTATTGCAAAGTGCTGGCATCCCTCCCTTATTGCCCACAGAAGGGGGGCTACGAACGAACAGTGATGATCTTCAGTCTGGTGAGCATTGTGTCCTTTGTGTGATGCCCATATACTATATAACCCAAAAATGATTTCCGTTTTATATAATTTCTGTATTTAAAGGGACAATATACACCAATTTTCATATAACTGCATGTAATAGACACTACTATAAAGAATAATATGCACAGATACTGATTTAAAAATCCAGTATAAAAACCGGTTTAAAAATTTACTTAGAAGCTCCCAGTTTAGTTCTGTTAAAAAGGTAGCTGGAACTCCCACTGCAAGTGGTTCTATAGCAAAAAAAGCAGACCCCCCCTTCCTCTGCATATGAAAAGACCCTTTACACAAACAGAGGAAAGCTGGAGTAAGTATACATTGGTATTCTTCTAAAACTGTGGGGCTTGGTTAGGAGTCTGAAAATTTAAAAATAAGCAAAACTATACATTTAAAAACAAACAAACCTGTATGGGCTATATAAATGGATAATCTACAACACATTTATGCAAAGAAAAACCTAGTGTATAATGTCCCTTTAAGCCTGTTTATACTCATATACAGGACACCAGCCATTACAATAACACTATTGCTCAACAATCTTTATGTAGTGGTTTCCACAAATGTAGTAAACATCCATAACTATATTTCAGGAGACGAGAACCATGGCGACTTGATAAGCAACTCAAATCCTGAGGTGTTGGATCATCCAGAGGTGGAAGGTGAAGAGGATGAGGCTCAGACTCCAACTCAGCAGCTCCTAGCTTCCAAGGTAGAAGATGCAGGAGGAGGGTCTAAGGAAACAGACTCTTCTATTTATTACCCCTGCCAGCAGTGGCCTTCTGCTACGGAGGGCCTGGCTGAGTCTGCACTGGAAGATGGTGAGTTAACATTAAAATGAAATCTGTTAATGGATACATTCAATATAGAGCTAGGCATATTTATAGATGGATGTAAGCTTTAGGTATTACTATACAGAATATTGTATAATACATACTGTATATGTATGTGAACACTGCTCTTTTTAAAGTGTCATCAATTGTTTCTTGGAAAATTATTTTGTTATGTTACACACTTCTGGAACTGGAAGAAAAGGATCTAGATACTGTGTCAGCTCCAGTATCGTTAACTATTTAACGGGGTATAATGTTTTTCCTTTGCATAGTATTGGTGAATCAGTTTAATGTGCTCCATGGCTTTTCTGTCTTCTTCAGTAAGTTAGAAGCATTGCCAAAGTTTTAAAGGATATGAAATACTTTTCTCCTGTTAAGTGTAGTCAGTCCACGGGTCATCCATTACTTATGGGATATTAACTCCTCCCTAACAGGAAGTGCAAGAGGATCACCCAAGCAGAGCTGCTATATAGCTCCTCCCCTCTACGTCACACCCAGTCATTCTCTTGCACCTAACTAATAGATAGGATGTGTGAGAGGAGTGTGGTTATTAAATTTAGTTTTTTATTACTTCAATCAAAAGTTTGTTGTTTTAAACAGCACCGGAGTGTGTTGTTTCTTCTCAGGCAGTATTAGAAGAAGAATCTACCTGAGTTTGTGTATGATCTTAGCGGGCGTATCTAAGATCCATTTGCTGTTCTCGGCCATTCTGAGGAGCGAGGTAACTTCAGAACAGGGGACAGCGGGCAGGGTTCACCTGCAAAGAGGTATGTTGCAGTATATTATTTTCTAAGGAATGGAATTGACTGAGAAAATACTGCTAATACCGATATAATGTAAGTACAGCCTTAAATGCAGTAGTAGTAACTGGTATCAGGCTGTTATGTATGTATGTTGGCACCAAAGTATTTCTGGGGAATGGCACTTCACTAAGAAAATACTGTATACATATAACTCTAGCCTCTCTGCAGTGATAGCGACTAGCAACAGGCTTTTATTCCTATTCATATATTTAAAACGTTTACTGACAGGTTAATCGTTTTTTTCTCTGAGGTACTTGGTGAAAATTTATGGGCATTATTTTCCACTTGGCTGTCGTTTATTTTGTATAAAATCAGTTACTGAGCTTCCCCACTGCTGTATTAAGAGTGGGAGGGGCCTATTTTTGGCGCTTTTACTACGCATTAAAAATTCAGTCACAGTCTTCCTTATTCTCCCTGCATGATCTAGGACGTCTCTACAGAGCTCAGGGGTCTCCAAAACTAGTTTGAGGGAGGTAATCACTCAAAGCAGACCTGTGAGACTGTGCTTTGACTGTGATAAAAAAACGTATTTATTTGTCAATCGTTTTTTTGGTATTAAGGGGTTAATAATCCATTTGCTGATGGGTGCTATCCTTTGCTAAATTAATGCATTTCATATGAAAAATTGATTGCTATAACTAAACCGGTTCATTGTTATATCAAAGTGACAGTTTTTTTGTGTGCTTCTTAAAGGCACAGTAACGTTTTTTATATTGCTTGTAAATTCAGTTGAAAAGTATTTTCCAAGCTTGCTAGTCTAATTGCTAGTTTGTTTAAACATGTCTGACACAGAGGAATCTCTTTGTGCAATATGTTCAAAGGCCAAGGTGGAGCCCAATAGAAATTTATGTACTAATTGCATTGATGCTACTTTAAATAAAAGCCAATCTGTACATGTTAAGCAACATTCACCAGACAACGATGGGGAAGTTATGCCGACTAACTTGCCTCACGTGTCAGTACCTGCATCTCCCGCTCAGGAGGTGCGTGATATTGTAACGCCAAGTACATCAGGGCGGCCATTACAAATCACTTTACAAGACATGGCTAATGTTATGACTGAAGTTTTGTCTAAATTGCCAGAACTTAGGGGTAAACGAGACCACTCTGGGGTGAGAACAGAGTGCGCTGATAATGCTAGGGCCATGTCTGATACTGCGTCACAATTTGCAGAACATGAAGACGGAGAGCTTCATTCTGTGGGTGACGGATCTGATCCAAATAAACTGGATTCAGACATTTCAAATTTTAAGTTTAAGCTGGAAAACCTCCGTGTATTACTAGGGGAGGTGTTAGCGGCTCTGAATGATTGTAACACAGTTGCAGTCCCAGAGAAAATGTGTAGGTTGGATAAATATTTTGCGGTACCGACGAGTACTGACGTTTTTCCTATACCTAAGAGACTTACTGAAATTGTTACTAAGGAGTGGGATAGACCCGGTGTGCCTTTCTCACCCCCTCCTATATTCAGAAAAATGTTTCCAATAGACGCCACCACACGGGACTTATGGAAAACGGTCCCTAAGGTGGAGGGAGCAGTTTCTACTTTAGCTAAGCGTACCACTATCCCGGTGGAGGATAGCTGTGCCTTTTCAGATCCAATGGATAAAAAGTTACAGGGTTACCTTAAGAAAATGTTTGTTCAACAAGGTTTTATATTGCAACCCCTTGCATGCATTGCGCCTGTCACGGCTGCGGCGGCATTTTGGTTTGAGTCTCTGGAAGAGACCCTTGACACAGCTCCATTAGATGAGATTACACACAAGCTTAAAACCCTTAAGCTAGCTAATTCATTTATTTCTGATGCCGTAGTACACTTAACTAAACTTACGGCTAAGAATTCCGGATTCGCCATTCAGGCGCGCAGAGCGCTGTGGCTAAAATCCTGGTCAGCTGATGTGACTTCTAAATTGCTTAACATACCTTTCAAGGGGCAGACATTATTCGGGCCCGATTTGAAAGAAATTATCGCTGATATTACGGGAGGTAAAGGCCATGCCCTGCCTCAAGACAGAGCCAAACCAAGGGCTAGACAGTCTAATTTTCGTGCCTTTCGTAATTTCAAGGCAGGAGCAGCATCAACTTCCTCTGTCCCAAAACAGGAAGGAGCTGTTGCTCGCTACAGACAAGGCTGGAAACCTAACCAGACCTGGAACAAGGGCAAGCAGGCCAGAAAGCCTGCTGCTGCCCCTAAGACAGCATGAAGTGAGGGCCCCCGATCCGGAAACGGATCTAGTGGGGGGCAGACTCTCTCTCTTCGCCCAGGCTTGGGCAAGAGATGTCCAGGATCCCTGGGCGTTGGAGATCATATCTCTGGGATATCTTCTGGACTTCAAAGCTTCTCCTCCACAAGGGAGATTTCATCTTTCAAGGTTGTCAACAAACCAGATAAAGAAAGAGGCGTTTCTACGCTGTGTACAAGATCTTTTACTCATGGGAGTGATCCATCCGGTTCCGCGGTCGGAACACGGACAAGGGTTTTACTCAAATCTGTTTGTGGTTCCCAAGAAAGAAGGAACCTTCAGACCAATATTGGATTTAAAGATCCTAAACAAATTCCTAAGAGTTCCATCGTTCAAAATGGAAACTATTCGGACAATCTTACCCATGATCCAAAGGGGTCAGTACATGACCACAGTGGATTTAAAGGATGCCTACCTTCACATACCGATTCACAAGGATCATTACCGGTATCTAAGGTTTGCCTTCCTAGACAGGCATTACCAGTTTGTAGCTCTTCCCTTCGGGTTAGCTACGGCTCCAAGAATCTTTACAAAGGTTCTGGGCTCTCTTCTAGCGGTACTTAGACCGCGAGGAATATCGGTAGCTCCGTACCTAGACGACATTCTGATACAAGCGTCAAGCTTCCAAACTGCCAAGTTTCATACAGAGTTAGTACTGGCATTTCTAAGGTTGCATGGGATGGAAAGTGAACGAAGAAAAGAGTTCTCTATTACCACTCACAAGAGTTCCCTTCTTGGGGACTCTTATAGATTCTGTAGAAATGAAAATTTACCTGACAGAGGACAGGTTAACAAAACTTCTAAATGCTTGCCGTGTCCTTCATTCCATTCAACACCCGTCAGTGGCTCAATGCATGGAGGTAATCGGCTTAATGGTAGCGGCAATGGACATAGTACCTTTTGCACGCCTGCATCTCAGACCACTGCAATTGTGCATGCTAAGTCAGTGGAATGGGGATTACTCAGATTTGTCCCCTATGCTGAATCTGGATCAAGAGACCAGAGATTCTTTTCTATGGTGGCTTTCTCGGCCACATCTGTCCAGGGGGATGCCCTTCAGCAGGCCAGACTGGACAATTGTAACAACAGATGCCAGCCTTTTAGGTTGGGGCGCTGTCTGGAATTCCCTGAAGGCTCAGGGATCATGGACTCAGGAGGAGAGTCTCCTTCCAATAAACATTCTGGAATTGAGAGCAGTTCTCAATGCCCTTCTGACTTGGCCTCAGTTAGCAACTCTGAGGTTCATCAGGTTTCAGTCGGACAACATCACGACTGTGGCTTACATCAATCATCAGGGAGGGACAAGGAGTTCCCTAGCGATGATGGAAGTCTCAAAGATTATTCGCTGGGCAGAATCTCACTCTTGCCACCTGTCAACGATTCACATCCCAGGCGTGGAGAACTGGGAGGCGGATTTCCTAAGTCGCCAGACTTTTCATCCGGGGGAGTGGGAACTTCATCCGGAGGTCTTTGCCCAAATACTTCGACGTTGGGGCAAACCAGATCTGGATCTCATGGCGTCTCGCCAGAACGCCAAACTTCCTTGTTACGGATCCAGGTCCAGGGACCCGGGAGCGGCGCTGATAGATGCTCTGACAGCACCTTGGGTCTTCAACATGGCTTATGTGTTTCCACCCTTCCCGATGCTTCCTCGATTGATTGCCAGGATCAAACAGGAGAAAGCATCGGTGATTCTAATAGCGCCTGCGTGGCCACGCAGGACCTGGTATGCAGATCTAGTGGACATGTCATCCTGTCCACCTTGGTCGCTGCCTCTGAGACAGGACCTTCTAATTCAGGGTCCTTTCAAACATCAAAATCTAATTTCTCTGAAGCTGACTGCATGGAGATTGAACGCTTAATTTTATCAAAGCGTGGATTTTCGGAGTCAGTAATTGATACCTTAATACAGGCTAGGAAACCTGTTACCAGGAAAATTTACCATAAGATATGGCGTAAATATTTACACTGGTGCGAATCCAAGAGTTACTCAAGGAGTAAGGTTAGGATTCCTAGGATATTGTCTTTTCTACAAGAAGGTTTAGAAAAGGGTTTATCTGCAAGTTCTTTAAAGGGACAGATCTCAGCTCTGTCCATCCTTTTACACAAACTTCTGTCAGAAGTTCCAGACGTTCAGGCTTTTTGTCAGGCTTTGGCCAGGATTAAGCCTGTGTTTAAGACTGTTGCTCCACCGTGGAGCTTAAACTTAGTTCTTAACGTTTTACAGGGTGTTCCGTTTGAACCCCTTCATTCCATTGATATCAAGCTGTTATCTTGGAAAGTTCTGTTTTTAATGGCTATTTCCTCGGCTCGTAGAGTCTCTGAGTTATCGGCCTTACATTGTGATTCTCCTTATCTGATTTTTCATTCAGACAAGGTAGTTCTGCGTACTAAACCTGGGTTCTTACCTAAGGTAGTCACTAACAAGAATATCAATCAAGAGATTGTTGTTCCATCATTGTGCCCTAACCCTTCTTCAAAGAAGGAACGACTTCTGCACAATCTAGACGTAGTCCGTGCCCTGAAATTTTATTTACAGGCAACTAAAGATTTTCGCCAAACTTCTTCCCTGTTTGTCGTTTATTCTGGACAGAGGAGAGGTCAAAAAGCATCTGCTACCTCTCTCTCTTTTTGGCTTCGTAGCATAATACGTTTAGCCTATGAGACTGCTGGACAGCAGCCTCCTGAAAGAATTACAGCTCATTCTACGAGAGCTGTGGCTTCCACGTGGGCCTTTAAGAATGAGGCCTCTGTTGAACAGATTTGCAAGGCTGCAACTTGGTCTTCTCTTCATACTTTTTTCAAATTTTACAAATTTGACACTTTTGCTTCTTCTGAGGCTGTTTTTGGGAGAAAGGTTCTTCAGGCAGTGGTTCCTTCCGTGTAAAGATCCTGCCTGTCCCTCCCGTCATCCGTGTACTTTAGCTTCGGTATTGGTATCCCATAAGTAATGGATGACCCGTGGACTGACTACACTTAACAGGAGAAAACATAATTTATGCTTACCTGATAAATTCCTTTCTCCTGTAGTGTAGTCAGTCCACGGCCGCCCTGTTTTTTATGGCAGGTCTAAATTTTAAATTATACTCCAGTCACCACTGCACCCTATAGTTTCTCCTTTCTCGTTTGGTTTTCGGTCGAATGACTGGGTGTGACGTAGAGGGGAGGAGCTATATAGCAGCTCTGCTTGGGTGATCCTCTTGCACTTCCTGTTAGGGAGGAGTTAATATCCCATAAGTAATGGATGACCCGTGGACTGACTACACTACAGGAGAAAGGAATTTATCAGGTAAGCATAAATTATGTTTTTTTGTGTTGAAGCAAAAAAAAAAAAAAAAAAGTGTCCATCATATTCTCCCTAGAGAGGCTGAAATCCTAATTATGTTTCCTGCAAATTGCCTAAACGTGACTTAACTCGATATATGGTTCCTTAGTACAGTAGACATTTATAGCTAGTTCTAGTTGGCCACAATTAAGGGGACATAAGTACCTATTAGCGCTGCGGAATCTCTTGGCGCTTTACAAATAACCAATAACAATAATATGCTAAATCACTTGAAAGTGCTACTGTCCAGCTGCAAGTTGATAAAAAAAAATGCCAATCAGCAGTGGTAGAGACAGGCGAACTTTCACAAACCTGGTTCCTTGGCCAGGGTGCTGAGTGAAATTTCAAATATAAACAGAACAAAACAGCGCTCACTGGGCTTGACAGCAAAAGATGTCCTTTTTTCAAGTGACGTTTCGGGGCATACACCCCTTCATCAGACCGTAGTGCTGTTTTCTTCTGTTTATATATGTGTGTATAATATATATATATATATATAGGGAGAGAGAGATCTTTATCCATAAAATACGTGTTCAGGAGACAACTTTAAAAATGAGCCTACCTAGGTATGCTTGTAAAGTTGTCTAAAATAGCATTCTCTAACTGAATCGTCTAATTTTAATTTTGACTTCACTGTCCCTTTAAGAATGCCATAACTGCATAACTTCCACAGCTTGTAATAAGCAACGTCATACATAGGTCTACCAAAGAGACAACCCAGAATGTTATTTTATAATTATCAAATATACTTCTTGGTATCTTTTGTTGAAAGTTATGTTTTGGTTTTAATCTATTCTTCAGACATAGGCAAATATTTTTTTTCATAAAGTGAAATCAGGACCAGACAAACTACTTTGTCCTACAGAGGATGTTTGTGTGGCCCTCATCATTTCTGAGCCCAAAACAAAACAGATATCTGTAATTTGTTATTGAAAAGCCTGTTGCATGCTTCTCATTAGATATGTGTATTTGTATCAAGCTTATAAAAAATGAATTCAGTAGATACAGTTAAAATAAACCCAAAATTCCTATAAATACACCCCTCACCACACCCACAATTTAGTTTAGTGGTGAAGTAAGTTTGTGCTTGATTTCTCCAACATAGGTGTGTCCGGTCCACGGCGTCATCCTTACTTGTGGGATATTCTCTTCCCCAACAGGAAATGGCAAAGAGCCCAGCAAAGCTGGTCACATGATCCCTCCTAGGCTCCGCCTTCCCCAGTCATTCTCTTTGCCGTTGTACAGGCAACATCTCCACGGAGATGGCTTAGAGTTTTTTAGTGTTTAACTGTAGTTTTTATTATTCAATCAAGAGTTTGTTATTTTAAAATAGTGCTGGTATGTACTATTTACTCTGAAACAGAAAAGAGATGAAGATTTCTGTTTGTAAGAGGAAAATGATTTTAGCAACCGTTACTAAAATCGATGGCTGTTTCCACACAGGACTGTTGAGAGGAATTAACTTCAGTTGGGGGAACAGTGAGCAGACTTTTGCTGCTTGAGGTATGACACATTCTAACAAGACGATGTAATGCTGGAAGCTGTCATTTTCCCTATGGGATCCGGTAAGCCATTTTTATTACAGACAGAAAAAAAGGGCTTCACAAGGGCTTTTAAGACTGTAGACATTTTCTGGGCTAAATCGATTTATATATAAACATATTTTATATTCCATAGCCTTGAGGAATTATTTTAATCTTGGGAATTTTGTAAAATAACCGGCAGGCACTGTATTGGACACCTTATTCTCTAGGGGCTTTCCCTAATCATAGGCAGAGTCTCATTTTCGCGCCTGTATTGCGCACTTGTTTTTGAGAAGCATGACATGCAGATGCATGTGTGAGGAGCTCTGATACATAGAAAAGACTTTCTGAAGGCGTCATTTGGTATCGTATTCCCCTTTGGGCTTGGTTGGGTCTCAGCAAAGCAGATACCAGGGACTGTAAAGGGGTTAAATATAAAAACGGCTCCGGTTCCGTTATTTTAAGGGTTAAAGCTTGGTGTGCAATACTTTTAAGGCTTTAAGACACTGTGGTGAAATTTTGGTGAATTTTGAACAATTCCTTCATACTTTTTCGCAATTGCAGTAATAAAGTGTGTTCAGTTTAAAATTTAAAGTGACAGTAACGGTTTTATTTTAAAACGTTTTTTGTACTTTGTTATCAAGTTTATGCCTGTTTAACATGTCTGAACTACCAGATAGACTGTGTTCTGAATGTGGGGAAGCCAAGGTTCCTTCTCATTTAAATAGATGTGATTTATGTGACACAAAATTTAGAGAAAATGATGCCCAAGATGATTCCTCAAGTGAGGGGAGTAAGCATGGTACTGCATCATCCCCTCCTTCGTCTACACCAGTCTTGCCCACACAGGAGGCCCCTAGTACATCTAGCGCGCCAATACTCCTTACTATGCAACAATTAACGGCTGTAATGGATAATTCTATCAAAAACATTTTAGCCAAAATGCCCACTTATCAGCGAAAGCGCGACTGCTCTGTTTTAGAAAATTCTGAAGAGCATGAGGACGCTGATGATATTGGTTCTGAAGGGCCCCTACACCAGTCTGAGGGGGCCAGGGAGGTTTTGTCTGAGGGAGAAATTTCAGATTCAGGGAAAATTTCTCAACAAGCTGAACCTGATGTGATTACATTTAAATTTAAATTGGAACATCTCCGCGCTCTGCTTAAGGAGGTGTTATCCACTCTGGATGATTGTGAGAATTTGGTCATTCCAGAGAAACTATGTAAAATGGACAAGTTCCTAGAGGTCCCGGGGCCCCCCGAAGCTTTTCCTATACCCAAGCGGTTGGCGGACATTGTAAATAAAGAATGGGAAAGGCCCGGTATACCTTTCGTCCCTCCCCCCATATTTAAAAAATTGTTTCCTATGGTCGACCCCAGAAAGGACTTATGGCAGACAGTCCCCAAGGTCGAGGGGGCGGTTTCTACTCTAAACAAACGCACCACTATACCCATAGAAGATAGTTGTGCTTTCAAAGATCCTATGGATAAAAAATTAGAAGGTTTGCTTAAAAAGATGTTTGTTCAGCAAGGTTACCTTCTACAACCAATTTCATGCATTGTTCCTGTCACTACAGCGATCAATAATAATTCTTCTTCTTATGAGGAGATTATGGACAGAATTCGTGCTCTCAAATTGGCTAATTCTTTCACCCTAGACGCCACTTTGCAATTGGCTAGGTTAGCGGCGAAAAATTCTGGTTTTGCTATTGTGGCGCGCAGAGCGCTTTGGTTAAAATCTTGGTCAGCGGATGCGTCTTCCAAGAACAAATTGCTTAACATTCCTTTCAAGGGGAAAACGCTGTTTGGCCCTGACTTGAAAGAGATTATCTCTGATATCACTGGGGGCAAGGGCCACGCCCTTCCTCAGGATAGGTCTTTCAAGGCCAAAAATAAACCTAATTTTCGTCCCTTTCGCAGAAACGGACCAGCCCCAAGTGCTACGTCCTCTAAGCAAGAGGGTAATACTTCTCAAGCCAAGCCAGCCTGGAGACCAATGCAAGGCTGGAACAAAGGAAAGCAGGCCAAGAAACCTGCCACTGCTACCAAGACAGCATGAGATGTTGGCCCCCGATCCGGGACCGGATCTGGTGGGGGGCAGACTCTCTCTCTTCGCTCAGGCTTGGGCAAGAGATGTTCTGGATCCTTGGGCGCTAGAAATAGTCTCCCAAGGTTATCTTCTGGAATTCAAGGGGCTTCCCCCAAGGGGGAGGTTCCACAGGTCTCAATTGTCTTCAGACCACATAAAAAAACAGGCATTCTTACATTGTGTAGAAGACCTGTTAAAAATGGGAGTGATTCATCCTGTTCCATTAGGAGAACAAGGGATGGGGTTCTACTCCAATCTGTTCGTTGTTCCCAAAAAAGAGGGAACATTCAGACCAATCTTAGATCTCAAGATCCTAAACAAGTTTCTCAAGGTTCCATCGTTCAAAATGGAAACCATTCGAACAATTCTTCCTTCCATCCAGGAAGGTCAATTCATGACCACGGTGGATTTAAAGGATGCGTATCTACATATTCCTATCCACAAGGAACATCATCGGTTCCTAAGGTTCGCATTCCTGGACAAGCATTACCAGTTTGTGGCACTTCCGTTCGGATTAGCCACTGCTCCAAGGATTTTCACAAAGGTACTAGGGTCCCTTCTAGCGGTGCTAAGACCAAGGGGCATTGCAGTAGTACCTTACTTGGACGACATTCTGATTCAAGCGTCGTCCCTTCCTCAAGCAAAGGCTCACACGGACATTGTCCTGGCCTTTCTCAGATCTCACGGATGGAAAGTGAACGTAGAAAAGAGTTCTCTATCTCCGTCAACAAGGGTTCCCTTCTTGGGAACAATAATAGACTCCTTAGAAATGAGGATTTTTCTGACAGAGGCCAGAAAAACAAAACTTCTAAACTCTTGTCAAATACTTCATTCTGTTCCTCTTCCTTCCATAGCGCAGTGCATGGAAGTAATAGGTTTGATGGTAGCGGCAATGGACATAGTTCCTTTTGCGCGCATTCATCTAAGACCATTACAACTGTGCATGCTCAGTCAGTGGAATGGGGACTATACAGACTTGTCTCCGACGATACAAGTAAATCAGAGGACCAGAGATTCACTCCGTTGGTGGCTGTCCCTGGACAACCTGTCACAGGGGATGAGCTTCCGCAGACCAGAGTGGGTCATTGTCACGACCGACGCCAGTCTGGTGGGCTGGGGCGCGGTCTGGGGACCCCTGAAAGCTCAGGGTCTTTGGTCTCGGGAAGAATCTCTTCTCCCGATAAATATTCTGGAACTGAGAGCGATATTCAATGCTCTCAAGGCTTGGCCTCAGCTAGCAAAGGCCAAGTTCATACGGTTTCAATCAGACAACATGACAACTGTTGCGTACATCAACCATCAGGGGGGAACAAGGAGTTCCCTGGCGATGGAAGAAGTGACCAAAATCATTCAATGGGCGGAGACTCACTCCTGCCACTTGTCTGCAATCCACATCCCAGGAGTGGAAAATTGGGAAGCGGATTTTCTGAGTCGTCAGACATTTCATCCGGGGGAGTGGGAACTCCATCCGGAAATCTTTGCCCAAATTACTCAACTGTGGGGCATTCCAGACATGGATCTGATGGCCTCTCGTCAGAACTTCAAGGTTCCTTGCTACGGGTCCAGATCCAGGGATCCCAAGGCGACTCTAGTAGATGCACTAGTAGCACCTTGGACCTTCAAACTAGCTTATGTATTCCCGCCGTTTCCTCTCTTCCCCAGGCTGGTAGCCAGGATCAATCAGGAGAGGGCATCGGTGATCTTGATAGCTCCTGCGTGGCCACGCAGGACTTGGTATGCAGACCTGGTGAATATGTCATCGGCTCCACCATGGAAGCTACCTTTGAGACGAGACCTTCTTGTTCAAGGTCCGTTCGAACATCCGAATCTGGTCTCACTCCAACTGACTGCTTGGAGATTGAACGCTTGATCTTATCAAAGCGAGGATTCTCAGATTCTGTCATTGATACTCTTGTTCAGGCCAGAAAGCCTGTAACTAGAAAAATTTACCACAAAATATGGAAAAAATATATCTGTTGGTGTGAATCTAAAGGATTCCCTTGGGACAAGGTAAAAATTCCTAAGATTCTATCCTTTCTTCAAGAAGGTTTGGAGAAAGGATTATCTGCAAGTTCCTTGAAGGGACAGATTTCTGCCTTGTCTGTGTTACTTCACAAAAAGCTGGCAGCTGTGCCAGATGTTCAAGCCTTTGTTCAGGCTCTGGTTAGAATCAAGCCTGTTTACAAACCTTTGACTCCTCCTTGGAGTCTCAATTTAGTTCTTTCAGTTCTTCAGGGGGTTCCGTTTGAACCCTTACATTCCGTTGATATTAAGTTATTATCTTGGAAAGTTTTGTTTTTGGTTGCAATTTCTTCTGCTAGAAGAGTTTCAGAATTATCTGCTCTGCAGTGTTCTCCTCCTTATCTGGTGTTCCATGCAGATAAGGTGGTTTTGCGTACTAAACCTGGTTTTCTTCCGAAAGTTGTTTCTAACAAAAACATTAACCAGGAGATAGTCGTGCCTTCTTTGTGTCCGAATCCAGTTTCAAAGAAGGAACGTTTGTTGCACAATTTGGATGTTGTTCGTGCTCTAAAATTCTATTTAGATGCTACAAAGGATTTTAGACAAACATCTTCCTTGTTTGTTGTTTATTCTGGTAAAAGGAGAGGTCAAAAAGCAACTTCTACCTCTCTCTCTTTTTGGATTAAAAGCATCATCAGATTGGCTTACGAGACTGCCGGACGGCAGCCTCCTGACAGAATCACAGCTCATTCCACTAGGGCTGTGGCTTCCACATGGGCCTTCAAGAACGAGGCTTCTGTTGATCAGATATGTAAGGCAGCGACTTGGTCTTCACTGCACACTTTTACTAAATTTTACAAGTTTGATACTTTTGCTTCTTCTGAGGCTATTTTTGGGAGAAAGGTTTTGCAAGCCGTGGTGCCTTCCATCTAGGTGACCTGATTTGCTCCCTCCCTTCATCCGTGTCCTAAAGCTTTGGTATTGGTTCCCACAAGTAAGGATGACGCCGTGGACCGGACACACCTATGTTGGAGAAAACAGAATTTATGTTTACCTGATAAATTACTTTCTCCAACGGTGTGTCCGGTCCACGGCCCGCCCTGGTTTTTTAATCAGGTCTGATAATTTATTTTCTTTAACTACAGTCACCACGGTATCATATGGTTTCTCCTATGCAAATATTCCTCCTTTACGTCGGTCGAATGACTGGGGAAGGCGGAGCCTAGGAGGGATCATGTGACCAGCTTTGCTGGGCTCTTTGCCATTTCCTGTTGGGGAAGAGAATATCCCACAAGTAAGGATGACGCCGTGGACCGGACACACCGTTGGAGAAAGTAATTTATCAGGTAAACATAAATTCTGTTTTTTATGATTTCTTCTGTGAAGAGAGTATCGCTGTTTGATTTTATGAGGTAAGTGCCTATTTCTTTCCCTGTTTTGATATAGGAGAATTTGGCACTTTGACAATTAATTCTGTCTAAATATACAATCCGCCTTCTAGGTTAACGGTTTATTGTATGGCAGTTTTGCAGGCACTGGGCATGTTTGGAGGCTCAGTTTATTATGTTTTCACTTTGGTGTACGTGTTTTTTGTTTGTGTATTAATGGCTACCGGAAGGTTTATTATAGCAAGGACGTTTTTGGCGCCCTTTTAGCTGTTTCCTGTTGTTCCTGGATGTTGCAGCTCTGTTGCATAGCTCCTCAGAGGTGGTTCAGCGTTCTCTCCGGTGCGGCTGTATGGAGCTCCGGATTATTTTCTGACTTTGTTTTCGGCAACAAGGAGGTCAGGTAGGCACCTCAGCAGAGCTTGCTGAGGTGTGGAGGTTGCCTGTTGTTTTTTTGTGGGGCTGCTGCTCTGTTTATATTTAAGTTTCTGTCTGAATTTCAGGGACTATAACGTTGTCTCTCTGCATTCATTTTGTGAAAAATTGTTGCTGCAAGATTTATTGTGCAGTTTATTTAAGGATTTTCTAGTTTAAAAATTCTGATTTGAACTTAGAATTTTTTATGGCTTAAGGTTTTTTCCTTTGGAATAAGATGGACCAAAAGGCCCTGCAAGCTGTTGCTTGTTCTCTATGTTTAAATACTAATTTTGAGCCTCCTATCCCTTTTTGTTCCTCTTGTATTGAGAGAACACTACATTACAAGAATAGACTTTTTGATTCTGAGCCTTCATTGTCTAGGGCGGATGTTGTCCAGGAGTCTCCTGTTCAGGCTAATCCACAGCTTTCTCCTCATACGTCCCAATCTTCTGCAGTGCCCTGTGTTTCGTCTCAGATTATTTTTTCCTTGCAGGATATGGCTACCCATATATCATCGGCAGTATCTGAGGCTTTGTCTGCTTTTCCTATGTTGCGTCTAGTGTTTCTTCTCATAAGTCTGAGAGGAAGATACTTAAGTAGCATCTAAGGGTCAGATCTTGGATTCTGATAGTGTAAATCCTTCTTCTGAACCTGAGGTTGTTTCCTTTTAGGTTTAAGCTAGAGCACCTCCGTTTGTTACTCAAGTAGGTTTTGGCTACATTGGATGACTCTGAGGCCTCAGTCATGGTTATTCCTAAGAAATCTAGAAAACTTAATACGTTTTTTGATGTCCCATCCTCGTGGAAGTTTTTCCTATACCAGATCGTGTTAAAGATATTATTGCACAAGAATGGGAGAAGCCTGGGATTCCTTTTTCCCCTTCTCCAATTTTTAGGAAGATGTTTCCTATTGCTGATTCTATTAAGGAATCTTGGCAGATGGTTCCTAAGGTGGAGGGAAATTCTTTCTCTTCCTCCTCTAAACAGAAAAGAAACTATTTGCAATCCAAACCCACTTGGAGACCCAACCAGCCTTGGAACAAAGGTAAACAGTCCAAGAAGCCTGCTGCTGACTCCAAAACAGCATGAAGGGCATGCCCCCGATCCGGGACCGGATCTGGTGGGGGGCAGACTTTCTTCGTTCAAGCTTGGGTGCGAGGCGTTCAGGATCCCTGGGTTATAGAAATCGTGTCCCAGGGATACAAACTGGAGTTCAAGAATTTTCCTCCTCGAGGAAGATTTCTTCTTTCAAGATTGTCTTCAAACCAGATAAAAAGAGAGGCGTTCTTACTTTGTGTAAGAGACCTCTCCTCCATGGGAGTGATTATTCCCGTTCCTGTACAGGAACACGGGCAGGGTTTTTATTCAAATCTGTTTGTAGTTCCCAAGAAGGAGGGAACTTTCAGACCTATTTTAGACATCAAGAGTCTGAACAAGTTTCTCAGAGTTCCATCTTTCAAGATGGAAACTATTCGTACCATTCTTCCATTGATCCAGGAGGGTCAATTTATGACGACAGTGGACTTAAAGGATGCATATCTGCATGTTCCTATCCACAGAGATCATCACAAGTTCCTAAGGTTTGCCTTTCTGGACAGACACTTTCAGTTTGTGGATCTTCCTTTCGGGCTGGCCACGGCACCCAGAATTTTCACAAAGGTTCTGGAGTCTCTGCTGGTGGTTTTAAGACCGCAAGGGCATTGCAGTGGCGCGTTATCTGGACGATATTCGAATCCAGGCGCCATCTTGTCAGCAAGCAAAGTCCCATACCGACATTGTACTATCCTTCCTGAGAACTCACGGGTGGAAGGTAAATCTGTAAAAAAGTTCCTTAATCCCGAAAACAAAGGTGACTTTTTTGGGAACTGTAATCGATTCTGAATCTATGAGAATTTTTCTGACAGAGGTCAGGAAATCAAAGATTCTAGATGCCTGTCGAGCTCTTCAGTCCAATCCTCGGCCGTCAGTGGCCCAGTGCATGGAAGTAATCGGACTGATGGTGGCGGCAATGGACATCATTCCGTTTGCTCGGTTTCACCTCAGACCTCTGCAGTTGAACATGCTCAGGCTATGGAATGGAGATTATACAGACTTGTCTCCTCGAATAACCCTGGAGCAGGAGACAAGGGATTAACTTCAATGGTGGTTGTCTCTGGATCATCTATCCCAGGGAACATGCTTTCGCAGACCATCATGGGTGATTGTGACAACAGATGCCAGCCTTCTAGGGTGGGGATCTTTCTGGGGTCCTCTAAAGGCTCAGGGAGTCTGGACTCAGGTGGAGTCTGTTCTTCCTATAAATATCCTGGAACTGAGAGCGATTTTCAATGCTCTTCTGGCCTGGCCTCAGTTGGCTTCGGCCCAGTTCATCAGATTCCAGACGGACAACATAACGACAGTGACTTACATCAATCATCAGGGAGGAATGAGGAGTTCCTTAGCGATGATCGAAGTAGCCAAGATAATCCGGTTGGTGGAGGCCCATTCTTGTCATCTGTCAGTGATCCACATCCCAGGGATGGACAACTGGGAGGCGGGCTTTCTGAGCAGGCAGACTTTTCATCCGGGAGAGTGGGAACTCCATCCGGAAATATTCTCCAACCTGATTCTCAAATGGGGTCGGCCGGAGTTAGATCTCATGGCCCAGGGATCCCCAGGCGGAGCTGATAGATACTTTGGCAGTTCCTTGGTCCTTCAGCCTAGCATATCTATTTCCCCCGTTTGCTCTTCTTCCTCGGGTCATTGCTCGAATCAAACAGGAGAAGGCATCAGTGATCCTCATTGCTCCTGCGTGGCCTCGCAGGATTTGGTATGCCGATCTGGTGGACATGTCATCCCTGCCACCTTGGAAACTTCCATTGAGGAAGGACCTTCTCATTCAAGGACTCTTCCTTCACCCAAATCTAGCTTCTCTGAAGCTGACTGATTGGAGATTGAACGCTTAATCCTATCCAAGCAGGGTTTTTCTGATTCGTTCATAGAGACCTTAATTCAGGCACATAAACCTGTAACTAGAAAGATTTACCATAAGATATGGCGTAAATATCTTTATTGGTGGGAATCCAAGGGTTACTCATGGAGTAGGGTTAGGATTCCCAGAATTTTGTCTTTTCTCCAAGAAGGATCGGAGAAGGGTTTATCGGCAAGTTCCCTAAAGGGTTAGATCTCTGCCTTATCTATTTTATTACACAAGCGTCTGGCTGATGTCCCAGATCTTCGATCCTTTTGTCAGGCCTTGGTTAGGATCAGGCCTGTGTTCAAACAAGTTACTCCTCCATGGAGTTTGAATTTAGTTCTTAAGGTTCTTCAAGGGGCTCAGTTTGAGCCTATGCATTCCTTAGATATTAAGTTGTTTTCTTGGAAAGTTTTATTTCTTGTTGCTATTTCTTCAGCTCGAAGAGTGTCTGAGCTTTCGGTGTTGCAATACAGTTTGCCTTACCTTATTTTCCATGCGGATAAGGTAGTCTTACGTACTGAACTAGGGTTCCTTTCTAAGGTTGTTTCAGACAGGAACATTAATCAGGAGATTGTTGTTCATTCCTTGTGTCCTAATCCTTCTCCTCAGAAGGAAAGGCTTCTGCATAATTTGGATGTAGTCCGTGCTTTGAAGTTTTACTTACAAGCAACTAAGGATTTTCGTCAGTCTTCTTCTTTGTTTGTAATCTTTTCTGGAAGACGTAAGGGTCAGAAAGCTACGGCTACCTCTGTTTCTTTCTGGTTGAGGAGTATCATCCGCTTTGCATATGAGACTGCTGGACAGCAGCCTCCTGAAAGAATTACGGCTCATTCCACTAGGGCGGTTGCTTCCTCATGGGCATTCAAAAATGAAGCTTCTATGGAACAGATTTGCAAGGCTGCAACTTGGTCTTCTCTTCACACTTTTTCTAAATTTTACAAATTTGATACCTTTGCCTCAGCTGAGGCTGTTTTTGGGAGAAAGGTTCTTCAAGCAGTGGTGCCTTCCGTTTAGGTTCCCTGTCTTGTCCCTCCCTTATCATCCGTGTACTCTAGCTTTGGTATTGTATCCCACAAGTAAGGATGATGATCCGTGGACTCATCATGTCTTTAAAAAGAAAAGAAAATTTATGCTTACCTGATAAATTTGTTTATTTTTAGACACGATGAGTCCACAGCCCGCCCTGTTCTCTTGAGACAGTTTGTTAATTGTTGTAAACTTCAGACACCTCTGCACCTTGGCATTTACTTTCTCTTCCTAACTTCGGTCGAATGACTGGAGTGGGAGGGAAGGGAGGAGCTATATATAGCGGCTCTGCTGTGGTGCTCTTTGCCTCCTCCTGCTGACCAGGAGGTGTAATCCCACAAGTAAGGATGATGATCCGTGGACTCATCGTGTCTAAAAAGAAACAAATTTATCAGATAAGCATAAGCTTTCTTTTCCAGACTGTTTGCTTTTCTATAAACTTCAGGCACCTCTGCACCTTAGATTACTTCCTTTCTCCTTTCCCTTTGGTCGATTGACTGGGGATTGTGGGTAGGGGGGGTGGTATTAAACAGCTTTTGCAGTGGTGCTCTTTGCCACCTCCTGCTGGTCAGGAGTGATATTCCCAACAGTAATTAAGATGATCCGTGGACTCAATGTGTCAAGAAATAAATTAATTTATCAGGTAAGAATAAATTATGTTTTTCAACATCTCAGTATAATATAATGTGATTCCACAATCACACTTAAAGTGATGGTAAATTTCAGACTAAAACAATGTTGCAATGAAAAGTATATTAGTTTGCTTTTAAAAACCACATAATTATTATTGTATTGTGTGTGTGTGTGTGTATATATATATATATATATATATAATATAAATTTATAGTAAAATATTTATAATCCTAATTGGTATTGTCTATTTCGCCGCCCTTCTTCACTTCCTCTTTTGGCTGGGCTGTGATGTATAGAGCAGTCACATCCACACTTTACATAGGCTTTCTAATGGCTTTAAAGTGGCTGGACTTCAAGATTGTCATATGACAAACACGTTGATTGGATGTTCACTGGAATTGTCATAAAAAAAGTGGGCCGGCATAACATTGCAATAGAAGCATTACTATATGCACTATACTATATGCAATTTAACCCTTTCACATATGGATTAAAAACAAAAAAGGTACACATATACTTTTTTTTAAAGGCAAAGATTAAATATATGGCATTTGATTAGTTAAGGTTTACCATCACTTTAAGTGATTGGCTCTCCAAAATGTAATTTAAAAATATTATCAATTGTTGTTTTTATTTTTATTGCATTTTTAGATCTTTTAAAATAGTGCTGAGGCTTCTATTTTTAGTGACCTTGTATTTTTTCCAGTTGAAAACCTTCGCCACTTGATACTGAGGAGCCTACTGCCCTGCCGGCATTCAGTGTCTGCACCAGTTGCAGAACCAGAAGATGACCTCACACCCACACCATCTGTCACTGGAGGAGTTGGGCATCCATGGGAGACCACGGCAGACACAGCATTAGAGACTCTTGATGAAGAGCACCTTTTTGATCAAAAAAAGAACTTGATTTCACGGCCAATTAGCAGTTTGGAAAATAGCAGGACTGTGGTGGACCTTACCAGCTCAGATAGGTCAAGCTTTAGAAGTGGAGAGGAGACTGCTTGGAGTGTGGTTGAAAGTCATTCTCCAAGGAGTCCACCCGATCTGTTAGAAACACAGATTAGCCAACCGGAGGAAGGAAGATATAAAGTTGTTCGAAAAGGTAAAAAAAAAAAAAAAAGCTTTGTGGTCATGTCTCAGTGCAACTTTAACAAGCAAACTAAAGGCATGTTTTTCCTATAATGTACAAGTAAAGTTCTCTAACTTTCCATGATGGGCTCTAAAATCTTCATGAATAAGCAGGGTTAAATGAAAGTGTTTGCATAAAGGTGTTTTTATTTTTTTTTATTTTACACATATTCGTTTTGAGGTAACAGATTCTATTTTTAATCTCAGTGCAGTGTACTGTTATAAAACAAAACTCACTTTTCTTGGGTCCAGCCTGTGAACTCTGGACCAGTCACAGAGCTTAACAGATGCTAGATGCTTCACTTAATGGGTAAGATTTATCAAAATCCAGCAGACAGGGGAGTACATCTTCTCCTCTGCCCACCCGCCATTGTGTCCCCATATTTAATATTGCACTCTGCTTGCTCCGGGGATGGAGATACACCACATAACAGGTGGCGAAGTGAATTAAGAAGCAGAGGTCTGATGACCAATGTTTCTTAACTCTCGGTTTGAAGTTTGGTCATGCAAGCCTGCTGCTGGATCCATTGATAAATCTGGCCTAATGTGATGAGCTACTGGGGCTGACAAAGAAATGGTTAAGATAAGAAGTGCTGCAGAACTGCATACATCAATCTATTCCTCCCTTTTACTATGTGTAAATGACCCACACTTATGTGAGAAGGGAACGATGGAGGCTCTAAAATTGGACAAGGTGAGACCAGAGAACCCAGGGAGAATTTGACTGGGGTGGCACATGGGGAAAGCGTATTCTGGCTAATAGGGATCTTAAGAGGAAGTTGTGGTTCATTAGCTGGGTATCGGCATGCTTGTGTGTGACATTTCAGTTGGTTGAACTTATGTCTATGGTTGGGTTTAGACAGTAGTGGGCAGATTTTTGAGGGGAGTCGTTTCATTCTTTGACCCAGACAGCACAACATATTGCCGGCGCTGCTAGTTAATACAATTCTAATTGAGTCAGCAGCTTCTGTCAGTGGAGTTATTAGGAATCACTGGCCTCCAGGTTATTAAGGAAAAAGAGGTTTCTATTTTGTTTCTGGTTCTGGCTGCTAAACTTATTATATTAGTAGGGATGTCTTCCCTGGCTACTTTTGTGTTATGAAACTTAAAACTTTGGAGAGTTCCAAAGCCTCATATTTCAGCTATTACAACAATATCCATGCATGCAAAATAGATACAAATCTACTGAAGTTCTATAACAGGTTGGACACTATATAAGAATTGCTTTTTTTGGTACATGAACTTATAAATATGAAAACTATTATTGATACTTTTTTTCATTCAAATGGTGCTTGTCACTTGGAAGCAGATGCTAAATCCAGTCTAGAAGGTCAGTTGTACGCTTGGAAATAAAAACAAAAACGGCAACATTTCAGATCTGACCAGCATCATGATCAAGTTTATAGAAAATAGTGTTCAAGCATTAAATAAATGGTCAGATAAAAAAATTATAAATTATGCATGAAGTGAATCTTGTTCTTCCCAAGCAAAGCTTACAGGGACGCTAAAATGCTGGATACAACTTCTACAGATGAGTTCTACTGACAGCGCTATTGTTTTCCCTCCTGTGCCTGTAGCTATCTACAGAGCCGTTCTCTTGTTTTAACCTTTTACAGGTGGTTGGTGAAGCTGTGCATTTTCACACTGGGTGACCCATCTTGGAGCTCACAGATTCTTGCACCCTGTGACAAAAGTGTTGAACATTCACAGACTTGATGTTGCTGGCTTTTTTACAGCTGTATTGTGCGCTTTGGGTTAGCCTAATGCGGAGCAGATTTGTAATTTTTATACAAAGTTTAAAAGTTACATAATGTATAAAAAAATATACATAAATCAGATAAGGGCAATGCAGACACTGCCCAAAGTTACAGCTCTGTATCGTGCACACGCTTATATGAAGGGCACAATTAATTAGTCAAAATTTAAACTTTCATGATTCAGATAGAGCATTTAATTTTAAGCAACTTTCTATTTTACGTCTATTATAATGTTTTTCTTCGTTCTCTTTGTATCTTTATTTTAAAAAGCAAGAATGTAAGCTTAGGAGCCAACTCATTTTTGGTTTAGCACATGGGTGGCGCTTGTTGATTTGTGGCTAAATGTAGACACCAATCAACAAGAGCTTCCTAGGTGCTGAACCTAAAATGGTCCAGTTCCTAAGCTTAAATTCTTGCTTTTTCAAATAAAGATACCAAGAAAACCAAGAAAAAAATTATAATAGTACTAAATTAGATAGTCGCTTAAAATTGCATCTGTGGTCCTTTATCTGTCTGATTATTTCTTTGCTTGCAATAATAGCCATTCATCATGCAAGAAAGCTTACTTAAAGGGACAGACTATTTCAAAATAAACTTTCATGATTCAGATAGGGCATGTAACTTTAAACAATTTTCCAATTTACTTTTATCACCAATTTTGCTTTGTTCTTTTTTGTATTCTTAGTAAGTTGGAAGCTAAACTTAGGAGGTTCATATGCTAATTTCTCAGCCCTTGAAGGCCGCCTCTTCTCTCAGGACATTTTGACCGTTTTTCACCACTAGCGGGTGTTAGTTCATGTGTGTCATATAGATAACACTGTGCTCATGCACGTGGAGTTTATATGAGCCAGCACTGATTGACTTAAATTCATGTCTGTCAAAAGAATTGAAATAAGGGGGCAGTTTGCAGAGGCTTAGATACAAGATAATCACAGAGGTAAAAAGTGTATTTATTATAACTGTGTTGGTTATGCAAAACTAGAAAATGGGTAATAACGGGATTATCTATCTTTTAAAACAATAAAAATTTTGGTGGACTGTCCCTTTAATGTGATTTAAAAGAACACCTCAGCCAGTTCTGTCATGTCTTTTGTCCTGTTTGCATTCCTTTCATATCTGTTTCTTTCACGTTTCACCTTGCCAGCAGTTAAGGCAAGAACTAATTTAGTACAAAGCTGGGTAAAGCAATGTGAGAACAATCACTTTATATTGGTGAATGTTGCTATGGAAAGCAGCCAATAAAAACAAAGGTTAAGATTAAATGTATTTCCTTTAAGAGAGAGTCTGTTATTTTACTGTTAACGTAATCTATTTTTTCTTTTACAAGATATGACGAGTCCACAGATTTCATCCTTACTTATGGGATATCGCCTCCTGGTCAGCAGGAGGAGGCAAAGAGCACCACAGCAGAGCTGTATATATATATCTCCTCCCTTCCCTCCCACCCCAGTCATTCTCTTTGCCTGTGTTAGTGATAGGAAGAGGTAAAGTGAGGTGTTAGTTTAGTTTCTTCAATCAAGAGTTTTTTATTTTAAATGGTACCAGTGAGTACTATTTTTCTCAGGGTAGACAGCAACCGGGGAAATCTTCATTTATTGACTCCCATATTATTTGCTGCCCTGATGATGATGGTCTTAGCAAACATTATCTAAGACCCTGCTTGTACCCACAGATCAGCTGAAGGTGGTGAAAAGAGCATCTTCAGTGAGTGGGACCACATCATGCTGCGCTCAGCATTGAGGTATGTGCAGTCATTTGCTTCTGGGGAAACTGAGATATATCAGAACAGACTGACATTTATTCCCTATACCGGGGAGGGGTAATCAGTATGCACAGAGATCATGAATGGCGTGCCTGGGTTTCCCCTCTCTATTGGGTGCTATCAACTGTGCTTTTTTTCAGTAAACTGATGTGTGCTTCACCCAGTGGGTATACTATGTTGTGGGCTGACGCTGGGAGATTGCGGATTGTTCCCCAAGGGTTCTAACATTATTTGTGGTGAAACCTATGACAGGACAGGGGACTGTATTGTTTATTTGAGGGGCACATTGGCGGTTCTATTTATTATGGTTTATGTGTTAAACCAACATCTTTTCTTCCCATGTGGTTTCCTTGCTGGGGACTTGATTTACGCCCACGATGGGCGGGGCCTAGCTTCGCGCTTAGCCGCGCAGTTGTCATCCGGATCCTCGATCGACAGCAGGTCTCTGGGCTCCGGTGTGGTCTAAGTCAGTTTGTGTATGCAACTTTCACAAACAGACTTGGGAGAGCCGCTCACAGAGTATTCAGTGTCTCGTGGGGGCAGGTAGTCGCCGCAGCAGAGCTGTGGCGTGGTACAAGTGCCAAAAGTTTGTTAAACCCTTATGCATAGCTAAACTGCGTAAACAGAGTAAAATTTACTAAAGGTTTTATAGTGCTCTCTATTGTTGCATAGTTTTGTTGTAGAGCAGAAAAATTATTGCGGTTTTATTTTTTAAAGACACAGTATGCTTGTTTTTTAAAAAAAAATTCTATAAGTTTTGGCTTTCAAAATTAATTTTAATTAAGGAAAAGACGATCAATATTGCTATTGCTGGTTTGTTTGTCATGGCTGAACTTCAGGAAAGTACCTGTTCTATGTGTTTAGATGCCAATGTGGAACCCCCTATTCCTTTTTGTCCCTCATGTACTGAGAGGGCTTTACAATGTAAAGAACAAATTTTCTTTAATGCAAGTATGTCTAAGGATGCTTCTCAGACTGATGAGACTCACAGTATGCCGCAACTTTCTCCCCAAGCGTCACAACCTTTAACGCCCACCCAAGCGACGCCGTGTTCCTCAACCGCGTCCACTTCATTCACTCTGCAGGATATGGCTGCAGTTATTTCATCCACTCTTACAGAAGTTTTATCTAAGTTGCCAGTGTTACAAGGCAAACGCAGCAGGTCAGAGGCATGTGGTCCCTGTGACTTCTGATGCTTTAATGGCTATCTCCGATATACCTTCCCAGGGCTCTGAATTGGGGGGGTAGGGAGGCCCTGTCTGAGGGGGAACTGTCTGACTCAGGAAGTGCATTACCCCCGACAGATTCGGACGTCATGTCCTTCAGATTTAAACTTGAACACCTGTGTCTTTTACTGCAAGAGATTTTGGTGACTCTGGACGACTGTGACTCTATTGTGGTCCCACCAGAGAAATTGAGTAAAATGGACAAATATCCCGTTCTCCCCTTCCCCTATTTTTAAGAAAGCTGACACCGTTCGGGACTCTTGGCAGACGGTCCCTAAGGTGGAGGGAGCTATTTCTACCCTGGCGAAGCGTACGACTATCCCTATTGAGGACAGTTGTGCTTTTAAAGACCCCATGGATAAGAAGTTGGAGGATCTTCTCAAAAAACTCTATATTCATCAGGGGTTTTTTTTGCAACTGGCGGCCTGCATTGTAACAGTCACAACTGCAGCTGCTTTTTGGTTTGACGCTCTAGAAGAGTCTCTTAGAACTGAGACCTCTTTAGAGGAAATACAGGACAGAATTAAGGCACTGAAGCTGGCTAATTCTTTTATTACGGATGCTTCCTTTCAGATAACCAAATTAGCTGCTAAGAGTTCGGGATTCTCCATCTTAGCACGAAGAGCTTTATGGTTAAAATCTTGGTCTGCAGATGTGTCCCCTAAATCCAAGCTTTTGGTTATTCCTTTCAAGGGAAAAACCCTATTTGGCCTGATTTGAAAGAGATCATTTCTGACATTACGGGAGGTAAGGGTCATCTCCTCCCTCAAGACAAAACATCTAAACAAAGACAACAGAGTAATTTCGGTTCCTTTCGTAATTTCAAATGAATCCACCCTTCCTCTTCCGCTAAACAGGAAGGGAATTATTCACAAGCCAAGCCCACCTGGAGCCCCAACCAGGCTTGGAACAAGGGTAAACAGCCCAAGAAGCCCGCTGCTGCTCCCAAGACAGCATGAAGGGGCGGCCCCCGATCCGGGACCGGATCTGGTAGGGGGCAGATTTTCTCTCTTTGTCCAGGCTTGGATAAGAGATGTTCAGGATCCCTGGACACTAGAAATCGTGTCTCAAGGGTATCAGTTGGAGTTCAAAAATTCCTCCCCAAGGGGAAGGTTTCTTCTTTCACGATTGTCTGTAGACCAGATAAAAAGAGAGGCGTTCTTACGTTGTGTAAAAGACCTCTCCACTATGGGAGTAATTTGTCCCGTTCCAATACAGGAACAGGGGCAGGGGTTTTACTCAAATCTTTTTGTGGTTCCCAAAAAAGAGGGAACGTTCCGACCTATTTTAGATCTCAAGAGTCTAAACAAATTTCTCAGAGTTCCATCCTTCAAGATGGAGACTATTCAGACAATTCTTCCATTGATCCAGGAGGGTCAATATATGACTACCGTGGACTTAAAGGATGCATATCTTCATATTCCTATCCACAGAGATCATCACAAGTTCCTGAGGTTTGCTTTTCTGGACAAACGTTTTCAGTTCGTGGCCCTTCCTTTCGGGTTGGCCACGGCACCCAGAATCTTCACAAAGGTTCTAGGGTCTCTGCTCGCGGTTCTCAGGCCGCGGGGCATTGCAGTGGCGCCTTATCTAGACGATATTTTGATCCAGGCGTCGTCTTATCAGCGGACAAAGTCTCATACCGACATGGTTCTATCCTTTCTAAGGACTCACGGGTGGAAGGTGACTCTAGAAAAGAGTTCACTTATTCCACAGACAAGGGTTCCTTTCCTGGGAACTCTGATAGACTCTATCCATGAAAATCTTTTTGACGGAAGTCAGAAAGTCAAAGATTCTGAATACATGCCGATCCCTTCAGTCCAATCCTCGGCCATCAGTGGCTCAGTGCATGGAGGTAATTGGATTGATGGTGGCTGCAATGGACATCATTCCGTTTGCTCGTTTTCATCTCAGACCTCTACAACTGAGCATGCTCAGACAATGGAATGGCGATTATGCAAATTTGTCTCCTCAAATAGATCTGGATCAGTAGACAAGGGACTCTCTTCTTTGGTGGTTGTCGCCAGATCATCTGTCCCAAGAGACGTGCTTCCGCAGACCCGCTGCCTACTAGGATGGGGTGCAGTTTGGAATTCCCTGAAAGCTCAGGGTGTGTGGACTCGGTCAGAGTCTCTACTTCCCATCAATATTCTGGAATTGAAAGCAATATTCAATGCACTTCAGGCTTGGCCTCAGTTGGCTTCAGCCAAATTTATCCGATTTCAGTCGGACAACATCACAACTGTGGCTTACATCAATCATCAGGGAGGAACAAGGCGTTCCTTAGCGATTATAGAAGTATCCAAGATAATCCGGTGGGCGGAAGCTCACTCTTGTTATCTGTCAGCAATCTACATCCCAGGAGTGGACAACTGGGAAGCGGATTTTTTGAGCAGACAGACGTTTCATCCGGGGGAATGGGAACCTTGCCAACCTGATTCTCAAATGGGACAGACCAGAGCTGGATCTTATGGCATCTCGTCAGAATGCCAAGCTCCCGAGATAGGGATCCTCAGGCTCAACTGATGGATGCCTTGGCAGTGCCTTGGTCGTTCAACCTAGCTTATGTGTTTCCACCGTTTGCTCTCCTGGCTCGGGTGATTGCTCGAGTCAAACAGGAGAGGGCTTCAGTGATTCTCATCGCTCCTGCACGGCCTCGCAGGACTTGGTATGCCGATCTGGTGGACATGTCCTCTCTGCCGCCGTGGAAGCTTCCATTGAGGCAGGACCTCCTCATTCAGGGACCCTTTCATCATCCAAATCTAATTTCTCTGCAGCTGACTGCTTGGAGATTAAACGCTTGATTTTATCTAAGCGAGGGTTCTCTGATTCGGTCATAGATTCTTTGATCCAGGCCCGTAAGCCTGTTACTAGAAAGATTTACCATAAGATATGGCGTAAATATCTATTGGTGCGAATCCAAGGGCTACTCATGGAGTAAGGTTAGGATTCCTAGGATTTTATCTTTTGTCCAAGAAGGATTGGAGAAAGGATTATCAGCAAGTTCCTTAAAGGGACAGATTTCTGCTTTGTCTATTTTGCTGCACAAACGTCTGGCAGATGTTCCAGATGTTCAATCCTTTTGTCAGGCTCTGACTAGAATCAGACCTGTGTTTAGACCAATTGCTCCTCCTTGGAGTTTGAATTTAGTTCTTAATGTTCTTCAAGGGGTTCCGTTTGAACCTATGCATGCCATAGATATCAAGTTATTATCTTGGAAGGTATTATTTTTGGTTGCTATTTCTTCTGCTCGCAGAGTTTCTGAGCTTTCTGCATTACAATGTGATTCTCCTTATCTTATATTTCATTCCGATAAGGTGGTGGTACGTACCAAGCCTGGATTTCTTGCTAAGGTTGTTTCTAACTAAAAATATTAATCAGGAAATTGTTGTTCCTTCCTTGTGTCCTAACCCTTCTTCTAAGAAGGAGCGTTTGTTACATAATTTGGACGTAGTCCGTGCCTTGAAGTTCTACTTGCAGGCGACTAAGGATTTTGTCAAACATCTTCATTATTTGTTGTTTTTTTTCTGGGAAACGTAGGGGTCAGAAAGCTACGGCTACCTCTCTTTCTTTTTGGCTGAATAGTATCATCCGTATTGCACATGAGACTGCTGGACAGCAGCCTCCAGAATGAATTACAGCTCATTCCACTAGGGCTGTGGCTTCTTCATGGGCATTTAAAAATGATGCTTCTGTTGAACAGATTTGCAAGGCTGCAACTTGGTCGTCTCTTCATACTTTTTCCAAATTTTACAAAATTGATACTTTTGCCTCGTCCGAGGCGGTTTTTGGGAGAAAGGTTCTTCAAGCAGTGGTGCCTTCCGTTTAGGTTCCTGTCTTGTCCCTCCCTTTCATCCGTGTCCTATAGCTTTGGTATTGTATCCCATAAGTAAGGATGAAATCCGTGGACTCGTCATATCTTGTAAAAGAAAAGGAAATTTATGCTTACCTGATAAATTTATTTCTTTTACGATATGACGAGTCCACAGCCCACCCTGTCATTTTCTAAGACAGGTCTTTATTTTTGTTAAACTTCAATCACCTCTGCACCTTGGCTTTTCCTTTCTCTTCCTGACTTCGGTCGAATGACTGGAGTGGGAGTGAACGGAGGAGCTATATATACAGCTCTTCTGTGGTGCTCTTTGCCTCCTCCTGCTGACCAGGAGGCGATATCCCATAAGTAAGGATGAAATCCGTGGACTTGTCATATCGTAAAAGAAATAAATTTATCAGGTAAGCATAAATTTCCTTTTTAGCCTTTAACGATGGCTCCTAAAGTTATAATGCCCTATACTTTCTTTATTCATTTTTTTTCAGTGGAATTAGCATACTCTACCCCAGCACAGAGTGTTATAAGATTGAGCAATTCAAACAGCCTTTATGGTTAGACTAGAAATCAAACATGTTAACTAGTAAAGTATTTTATTTTTTTAAATCATTTTTTATTAAGATTTTCTATATTTTCAAAAACATTATATCACATGTACTTTAAGGTGCATTCGTCATGACAAATTAGAACATACACTCTTTTCCAGTAACATTAAAGGGATGCATGATTCAGATAGAACATGTCATTTTAAGACACTTTTAAATTCACTTATATTTTCAAATGTGCTTCGTTCTCTTGGTATTCCTTGTTGAAAAAGAATACACACATATCATACACCAGTGGAAGCTGCTGCTAATTGGTACCTGCACACATTTGTCTCTTGTGATTGGCTAACTAGGTGTGTTCAGCTTCCTGTCAGTAGTGCAATGCTTTTTCTTCAGCAATGGATAACAAGAGAATGAAGCAAATTGGAAAGTTGTTTAAAATTGTATGTTCTATCTGAATTATAAAATCATTTTTTTGGGTTTACTATCCCTTTAATTTAATTAAGTGATATAGAAGTAATTACATTTCTCTCTCAGAACATAAATTATAAATAGGGAACAGTATATATTGGTCTCACTTGAGAGAGATATAAACAGTCATTCATGTTATCAATAGAAGGCTGGTCTTGAGTATATTGCTATTGAGGGAAAAGGTTTGAAGGGGTCCGGTCTTTTTCAGGTCTCGTCTGACGAGCCTTACTCTTTATAGTTACGGAATACATTATCCAAGGTTCCCAGAGCTTTAAAAAGTTGTCTCTCTGATCTAATAGACTCGCTGATAAGCTTGATAGTTGGTGAATGTATTCAATTTTGCCAGTAATAAGAGAAAAGGTAGGTAGATCACATTTCCAGTAACTGGCTATACTTAATCTGGTGGCCGTGCAAATGGTCATAGCTAGTTTATTTCCCTTTGGAGTTAAACTAGGGATAGGCTGATGTAGTAGAGCTTGTGTGAGAGCAAGTTTGATTTGCTTATCAAATACCGAGCTCAATAATTCAAAGGTCTGAGTCAATATATGTGAAGCTGAAGTATATTCTCACCATGTATGCACGCAAGTACCTCGTTCCCCGCAACCTCTGAGACAGGCTTCATTATCATTCTTTTCTCCCCTGTATATTCTTGTTGGGTGAATGTACCATCTATAATTCTCCCTTAGGTTAGCACTGAGGGTGAACGAACATCCCATTTTTATTATCCTTGCCCACTCTGTTCTATCCCAATCTATGTCAAGTTCTGTTTCCCATTTATGCATAAAGTGTTCTTTGCTCCCAGCGGTTGGGGTATTAAATGAAGGGTATAACCTGGCAATAGCGCTCTTTGGTCTGTTTTTAGAGAGACATATAGCCTTGTAACAGGTCAAAGTGTCATGGGGCTTGGAATGTAGTATTGTCTGAACCTTGATCTAAGTTGTAAATAGTGGAACCAGTTATGCCTATCAGTGGGGTCTAGCTCTGAATATTGATTAAAAGAAAGGACTGAGCTATTAACTATCGCATTGGCAATTCTGTAAAGGCCTCTATTTGCCCATTTATTACCAGGGTTGGAAGGGGAGCCATCGGGGAATCCAAGGGAGTTGCTCTAGAGCCTTTTGAGATCAGTGGAAATGTGGAGGTTAGTCTGTCCCACAAATATACTTTGTGTGCTATTGTGAAGAATCTTTGCCAATTTGGGTGTCTCGCCGATTTAATTGACTATAATAATTTATAGATTGGATTTATTTGTGTGAGGTCTGACTCTAGCTGTACCCATCTAATCTTGTCATTTGTATTGTGCCATCAGGAAGTTTGAGACATCCTAGCTGAATAATAATATAAAGTCAGGTAGGGGACGCCCAACCCGCCACTTATTTTATGCTTTGTTAAAGTGTTTCTGTTTATTCTAGGTCCCCCCCCCCCCCCCCAAATAAAGTTTATAATGTCCTTTTGTAGTCAGTGTAATTCAGCTACCGGGAGTGATCTGAAAAGGTATAGTAATTTAGGTAATATAGTCATCTTGACCATGACCATCCTACCATAAAAAGAGATATTCTCTTTGGTCCAATTATTTAATAATTTCCGTACTTGTATAAACATTGGTGTATAGTTAAGGGAGTATAGGGAATTGGCTTTATTTGGAAGAAGAATTCTCAGATATTTAAGACCTTTCTTAGCCCATGAAAAACTAAAATTAATTTCAAGCAGTTTTTTTAGTATCTGCAGGAAGATTAATACTTAGGCCTTCGCATTTATCCATGTTTAGTTTGTAACTGGTCACTTGTCCAAATTTCTGGATTAGTTGGTACAGTACAGGGAGTGATAACTGTTTGGTGAGAGACAGTATGACATAATCTGCAAATAAGGCAATCTTGTATGTGGAGCCCTCCACCTCTATTCCTGAAATGTCCTGACAGTTTCTAATTGTAGCTGCTAATGGCTCTATGCACAGAGCAAATAACGGGGGACAATGGGCATCCCTGTCTTGTTCCGTTTCTTATCAGTATTTATTTAGTATTTCTTTCTTTTTCCCTGGATTCCTACAGCTTCCAAAACAGTAAACAAGTAGTTCCAATCCACTCTATCAAATGCCTTCTCTGTGTCCAAAGAGAGGAGCAGAGAAGGCAAGTCCTTTACATTAGCAAAATTGATTTGGTCTATAGTTCGACGAATATTATATGGGGCTTCCCTATGTGGATTGAATCCCACCTGGTCAGGATGTATTAGGGAGGTCATAGAAGGGTTCAATCTATCAGCTAACATTTTTGTAAATAATTTGATATCCTGATTAATGAATGAAATAGGCCTATAATTCTGGCAGTGCTGTTCTTTCCCGGTTTGGGAATCACTGAAATTCTCGCTAATAATAACTCTGGGGGTATTATATGACCATCCATTATATGATTAAAAATTTTCACCAACTGGGGGGCGATAATATCTTAAATAGAGAGCTATAAAAGATTCCCGGGAAACCATCAGGACCCGGGACTTTGGCTACTGTGGTGTTTTTAATTAATGTAATATTTCTTGTAAAGTGATGGGTTTTTCTGTGGCCTCCTTGTCGAGGATCGGTAGATGGCATTCTGCTAGGAACTCTCTAGATTTAGCGTTAGGATCTAGTCTTCTTGTTTTCTTAGGGATATCATACAATTTTTGGTAATAATCAGCGAACGTGTTAGCTATCTCTTGTGGGTTGTTACTAGTTCTACCCTCAGGTGCTTGAATTTGAAGCAGAGTAGTAGTTCTGGTAATGTTCTTTAATTTGTTAGCAAGCATTTTGTCCGGTTTATTTGCATAATTAAAATAATGGGTATCTAATATTTTGATTGATCTATGGACTTCCTTGTTTGGATTTTATTTGGTTAAGTAAGGCTACAGATGGGTTCTCCTTGTTTCGTTTTGTTTCGTCTCTAAATCTTTTTTTAGTTGGTCTAATCTAAGGGTTCGATTTTTCTTTTGTTTGCTAGATTCTCCCATCAAAATGCCTCTAGCGTAGGCTTTCCATTGCTCCCTATTCAATGAGTGGAATGGAAGCAGTGTTATCATTTTCTCTAGCAAAATGTTTAAGGTTACCTTTCAGGGCTTGTAGGAACAGAGGGTCTAGTAATAATGTTGGATCTAATGCCCAAGATTTCTGTCTATTGGGATTCAGTATGCATGATAAGATTGTAGAAACAATTGCATGGTCAGACCACGTGGTGTCAATTATTTTAGCTTTTATTAAGTGAGTCATTAATTGAGTGGGTGCATTATTTGGCTTACAAAAATATAGTCTAAGCGAGAAAAGAAGTAGAACGTGTAGTCCCTCTCGCCTTTGTGCATAGGTCTCCAACAGTCAATTAAATGATGGTCAAGGAGAAAGTCTAAAAGTATTTTCCTTGATGGTTCCCCTTTGGGTCCTCCTGTCCCACCAGATCTGTCCCAAACTGCCGTCAACTACTAAGTTGAAATCCCCACCTAGGATTAACCTGTAACGCTTCCAGTGTGATTAATTTACTGATTTTATTACTGGTGTGCTTTGGATTTTGCATCTGAGGATAAGATAGCAAACCTTTGTGTCAGTCAGTACCTCATCTTTTTGGAAGTTAAGTGAGGAGTGCATCAAGATGGACACCCCACAATGTTTTTTTAGGACTAGTGGCATGGTATTGGGTAGGATAGGCTTTATCCCAATATTTTGGGGTAGTGGTTTTGGTAAAATGGGTTTCTTGCAATAGTATTAAATGGGATTTTAATTTGTTATATTCTAATAATGCGTTTTTCCTCTTAATGTGAGAATGTAGCCCCCTAACATTATGTGTTATAATTTGGAAAGACATAAGGTCTTATTGGGCTTTGGCTATTAAGATCTTGGGGGGCTGGGATATGAGACTCACCATTATGTAGACCGGACCCCTTCTGTTGTACCAGGAGCTCCTTAGCAATTTGTAGACACTGAGAGGTGAAAACTGTTCTGTTGAGTGTAAAAGATATTAGTACCTGTATAAGTAAGATAACATAACTATTAATAAATAACCGTGAACTATACAAGAGTAACTGTGAATAAAAGCCAAACATTCACTTAAAGGGACAGTCAACCTTAAAAATGTTCCTAAATATAGGTAAGAGGTTATTGAAGCTAAATACATCAAACAGTATCCCAAAGTGGAATGTTGAGAAATGTGTATGTAAATCAATTTAACTATTTCATCCTCGGCCGTTTAGAGATGACCGCCTGAGCCCTCCTACCCCTACGCCATCCTGATGTATTTAGTCTCCCAAAATTGAATCTAGTTTAATTCGTGCTGTCCCGCAGTTTGCGCATGTTCAATGCGCCGATTATGCTCAAGGGGGGATTTTTGTTGCAGGAACTACTAACGACCACTCAGTATCGTAGCCGCTTACTTAAGGTAAATGGAATACTGTATCTGTATACTGAGCGGTTGTTAGTAGTTCCTGCAACAAAAAGCCCCCATTGAACACAATCGGCGCATTGCGCATGCGCAAATTGTGGGACTGCGCAAATTCTACTAGATTCAATTTTGGGCTCAGACGGCCATCTTTAAATGGCCGATAAGAAATGTGTAAGTAAATCAACTATTTAATCAACGTTCCACTTTGGGATACTGTTTGATATATTTAGTTTCAATAACCTTTTACTTATATTTAGAAACATTTTTAAATGTTGACTGACCCTTTACTAAAGTGTTAGGCTTCGCAGCCAACAACCATAATAAACATTTTAATTTAGAGAAACTTCTCCCTAGAGAGAGGGGGAGGAGGGCGGAGGATAAAAATGGAGGCAAGGATTATGTTAGGGGGCGAAATAAGGAAAGGGTTAGGGAATCATTCCAGAAAGGAGTATGAATATCTTTCATATTATTTAAAGCAACAATTAACTTAGTTCAGATAACCTATCATAATGGTCTGTAAAAGGTATCATTGAAGACGTGTCACGTTCTCAACATACTAGGATAGCGTCCAATACTATCTAGTGGCATCATTTAAACCTATAGGTTGCTGTGGTTTATTTCAGGTCACATTGCTTTGTTGCAGGTGTTGGTCATCGGCAGGAACCAAATTTTTGCCGGGCTTTTTTTTGTGCTGTCCGCTTTTCTGAACAGCTGTCCATGACCTTTTAAATGTCTTCTGAGGACTTCGTTGTGGTAGAGGTTGGTGACGATGTAGGTATGTTTGGCTAGCAAAGAGTATCCCTCTGCCAATGAAGAGCAATTGTATATATTATTGTTAAAGGCCAATTTAAATGCCCATCTGTATCTAATCCGAGCTTGCTGTAGGGCTGTTAGAATTGGTTTTAATTCCTTTAGTTTCCTAAGGGTGATTTTAGATAAGTCCATGTATATCTGGATCACAGAACCCTGAAACTCTAGTTGTTTGTGCTTGCAGGATTCTTGAATTATCTGTTACTTGACGTGATAATATTGTAACTTGGCTATCATGTCCCTTGCTATGTTTCCTGGTAAAGGTTTGGTCAGTGCCCTGTGGATTTTGTCAAATAACAGTAACCACTGAAGGTAATAGTTGTTGGAAAAGCTCAGTAATTGTATCTTGTAGGTGGTTAAAAGACTCAGGAATGTTCCTTATGCGCAGGTTAGATCTCCTTGAGAGGTTTTCCAAGTCTTCTAGTTGGATCTCCAGCCCGCTTATTTTGGATTGATGTTCTTCTAAAGTTGTCTGTATATTTGGTTATACATTCACAATGTCATCTACTTTTTTCCTCCAGCTCAACAGTTCTACTTACAATGTTTTGGATCTCCTGTTTAGTTTTCTGTAGTGCTGAGCGGAATTCTTCTTGGAAAATAGCTTTTATTTGAGCTAATAATTCTTGTTTCGTGGTTTCAGTGTTTGAAGTTTTTGGTATTTCAGGTGTGTCTTCTCTGGATATCATCTTCTTGTGTTTGAGGAGTTTAAGCTTCTCCTTTTAATTTTTTCATTTGCGACTTAGACAAGCAATCTTTTATGGTTTGATTGCGGCCCTTCATTGTGTAAAGGTTTTTGCGTTATAGCAATGTAATAGAAATAAAAGGTACTCTTTGTCTGGTATCCTGGTGTTTGGTTGTTGACTTTAGAGTCTTTTATGGTTACAGGTTAAGTAAGGGGCAGCATAGTAGAGTGAGTAGTCCAGGTGATACCTCTTGGTATGATCTCCTCCTTGGCTTCAGTTAGTGTCTAGATGTCAACCAGTTGAAATTGAGAGAAAGAGGTGTATTAGTTCTTACTTGCAAGAGGCTTATACGGTGGGTTTAACAAAAGGACCTGGACCATCAACACACTCTACATAGAAAATGCAGAGTGAAAAGTAATAGTTATAATAGCAATAGCAGTGCTCAGCTGTTTAATACCCCTTTAAAAGGACATAAAAGAAAATATATTTTACGTTAAAAAAATGTTTGTCCCACACTCCCTAAAGAAGAAGAAAACATTTTTTGTAAATTGCAAATGCTGAAAATGAAATAACTGCTATAGGCAACATGCAGCATTTTGAAAACCAAGGTTAAAACATTTTACTTTTTGAATTCTCTAGGGAATGTGAGACAAAGCACAATTTTTTACATAAACGTTGGAGGTGTTTAAGCTTCTACTTTTTTCATTTGCGACTTAGACAAGCAATCTTTTATGGTTTGATTGCGGCCCTTCATTGTGTAAAGGTTTTTGCGTTATAGCAATGTAATAGAAATAAAAGGTACTCTTTGTCTGGTATCCTGGAATGACCGAACCCCTCTAGGGACTTGACGGTGTTTGGTTGTTGACTTTAGAGTCTTTTATGGTTACGGGCAGCATAGTAGAGTGAGTAGTCCAGGTGATACCTCTTGGTATGATCTCCTCCTTGGCTTCAGTTAGTATCTAGATGTCAACCAGTTGAAATTGAGAGAAAGAGGTGTATTAGTTCTTACTTGCCAAGAGGCTTATACGGTGGGTTTACCAAAAGGACCTGGACCATCAACACACTCTACATAGAAAATGCATAAAGGGCTTCTGCTTTTTCTTTGCGTGTAAATAGTCCTTTTTAGCAAATATATAAAGCTGACAAGTGTGTACAGGAAGAGATACTTATTTTGTGAAAGCGTATCTCAGTTTTATGTACTTCTCCCCTGGGGAATTTGTCACTGCATGACCATGTGGGAAGTTGGGAAAGTGGAGGTCTTATTCAGTGAGTGAGTTGTTAAACGAGCAGGTCAAAGTCCCCTTTTCTGGGCCTCCTGCAATCTTTCTCTCCCTCTACGTGTTATTGCTGTAGCGGTCAGTGTCGTTGTGTAGTGTACAGCGATTACACTTCAAAGTTGAGCCAGGTTATACGGGCAGGGTTGTGAAGGCTGTGTAACGCTGATTGCACCCAAAATCTATTCGCAGGCTTCAATTTCTTTAAAAAAAATAACAAAAGTGCGACGGAGCGCCACACTTCTGCGTCCTGCCAGGTCGACGACTAGCTCCGCCCTCGTAAAGTCTTTTATTTTCTCTTTAAAGGGATATAAAAACTGCTTAGTGTAATTACAAATGAATAGTTATTACTCATTGTTATTGTATTCCCTTCTGTCTCTGCATCTCTTTTTCTATACAATTCTCCTATTTTAAAACCTTATTTTTGATAAACGACACATTGTACCCAGTATGTCGCATGTCATTAAGTTTTTTTATTCTAGTAATAGCGTGGGTCTCGTCACCAGCTGCAAGACGTGCTATTGCTGCTATTTAACTCTTTTTTTTTTTAACCCCTTAGTTAACCCTTTTGTTTAAAAATGACATTGAATAGTAAAAGCGACAGTATACACCTTAGTCATCTTAGTCTTACCTTAGATTAAACTGCGAATAGCCTCCTACACCCCTTTCTATATTATGCAGCAGTACAGTAAAAACGTTTATTTTAAAATTAATATTGTTTCTGGCAACTTTGAAATGGCTGCCAAGATCCACCCACTGATGACATCATGATCTGGGCTGCATTAAAGGATCACTAGCTACAAAAGACTCACTAGTTAAATTCAACAGACTGTCAATGCTATTCAGCAGAGTGCCTAGATGCAGCCCAGATCGTGATGTCATCAGTGGGCAAAGCTTTGCAGCCATTTCAAAGTAGCCAGAAACACTATTTAATTTAAAATAACTTTTCACTGTTACTGCTGCATGATCTAGAAAGGGGTGCAGGAGGCTATTTGCAGCGTAATCTAAGGTAAGACTTTAAGATGACTGAGGTGTAGACTGTTCCTCCATTTTGGAAATGAGGTATTCTCACACCATCTAACAGCATTGGTGCCCACTCACAGATCAGTGATGTTGTCAGCTTTTTGACAGCTTGTGGTTTGTATGCAATTTGTGAGTTTTACATGTTTGCTATTTTTACACAGTTTTAAAGTTACACAAAAATAATATATTTATATAAAATATTTAAAGCTCAGCAATTTTAAGGGTTTAAAATAGCTGCAGGAAAAGGAAGAAAACCAATAGCAGAGTGAAAAGTAATAGTTGTAATAGTAATAGCAGTGCTCAGCTGTTTAATACCCCTTTAAAAGGACATAAAAGAAAATATATTTTACGTTAAAAAAATGTTTGTCCCACACTCCCTAAAGAAGAAGAAAACATTTTTTGTAAATTGCAGATGCTGAAAATGAAATAACTGCTATAGGCAACATGCAGCATTTTGAAAACCAAGGTTAAAACATTTTACTTTTTGAATTCTCTAGGGAATGTGAGACAAAGCACAATTTTTTACATAAACGTTGGAGGTGTTTTAATGGCCTTTTAAGTATGTAATGTAACCAGTTATACCACTAGTGAAATGCTTGTCATAGCTCACATACCACTGTGCTTACTCCGGCACAACATTATGTTACTGGAATAGAACCGACCCTCGTTTATACCCATCTGACACACCGTATAAAAACATGCGCACACAATATTTGGGACACGAAACTTGAAATTAATCCTTAATTATTCGGATAGAGGGATATAAATAAATGAAAAAGTAGCTGATAGGAGGGGTGTCTGAGCACTAAATGCTCCCATATAATGCTGGTGACATGAGCCTATCTCAGTATGTTATCAAAAAGGAGATCGTTTTAACAATAGATTCCAAGAGAAAGAGGTCAAATTGATGATAGACGTGAATAGGAAGGATTTTTTATATTGTGTACTCTGTATTGACTTGCATTTCTCTTTAACTATTCTTATCAATTCAGGGCATGTGCAAGTAACGGTCTCATATAATGTTGATTAACTTTATATTAAATTGTATATATTATGTTAACATCAAAAGCACATTGTAATGTTGTGTATAGTTTCTATAGTTTAACCCCTTAATGACCGAGGACGTGCAGGGTACGTCCTCAAAAAAAAGGCAGTTAACGCCTGAGGACGTACCCTGCACGTCCTCGGTGTGGAAAGCAGCTGGAAGCGATCCTGCTCGCTTCCAGCTGCTTTCCGGTTATTGCAGTGATGCCTCGATATGGAGGCATCCTGCAATAACCTCACATGGCCATCCGATGCAGAGAGAGCCACTCTGTGGCCCTCTCTGCACCGGACATCGATGGCCGGTATCGTTGGTGGGTGGGAGCCGAATTGGGAGGCGGGTGGGCGGCCATCGGTGTGCCGCGTGATGTCACGGGGGGCGGGATCGGGGGCGTGACCGTCAGGGGCGCGCACGGGCGCGCGCGCGTGCACGGAGGGGGGCGGGCGGGCGCGTGCAGGGGGCGGGAGCGGGTGGGAACCGCTACACTACGGAAAAGTATTTCATAATCATTTCATAAAACCTGGCTAATCATGTTTGTGCAAAAGCACAAAAAACGATCGTGGAGGGGTGGGGGGGTTGGTTTGTGTGTGGGGAAGCTACACTACAGAAAATTTCAACAAATTAAAAAAACAAACCATTTTTTTCTTCTAAACTGGGTACTGGCAGACAGCTGCCAGTACCCAAGATGGCGCCCATTAAGTTAGAGTGGGAGGGGATAGAGCTGTTTGGGGGGGGGATCAGTGAGGTTGGGGGCTAAGGGGGGATAGTACACAGCAGCATATGTAAATATGCTTAAAAAAATCATTAAAAAAAAATATATATAGCTTTTATTTTAGTACTGGCAGACTTTCTGCCAGTACTTAAGATGGCGGGGACAATTGTGGGGTGGGGGAGGGAAGAGAGCTGTTTGGGAGGGATCAGGGGGTCTGATGTTTTAGGTGGGAGGCTGAGCTCTACACTAAATCTAATATTAACCCTGCAAGCTCCCTACAAGCTACCTAATTAACCCCTTCACTGCTAGCCATAATACACGTGTGATGCGCAGCGGCATTTAGCGGCCTTCTAAATACCAAAAAGCAACGCCAAAGCCATATATGTCTGCTATTTCTGAACAAAGGGGATCCCAGAGAAGCATTTACAACCATTTGTGCCATAACTGCACAAGCTGTTTGTAAATGATTTCAGTGAGAAACCTAAAATTGTGAAAAATTTTACGTTTTTTTTAATTTGATCGCATTTGGCGGTGAAATGGTGGCATGAAATATACCAAAATGGGCCTAGATCAATACTTGGGGTTGTCTACTACACTACACTAAAGCTAAAATTAACCCTACAAGCTCCCTACATGCTCCCTAATTAACCCCTTCACTGCTGGGCATAATACACGTGTGGTGAGCAGTGGCATTTAGTGGCATTCTAATTACCAAAAAGCAACACCAAAGCCATATAAGTCTGCTATTTCTGAACAAAGGGGATCACAGAGAAGAATTTACAACCATTTGTGCCATAATTGCACAAACTATTTGTAAATAATTTCAGTGAGAAACCTAAAGTTTGTGAAAAAAATTGTGAAAAAGTGAACGATTTTTTTTATTTGATCGCATTTGGCGGTGAAATGGTGGCATGAAATATACCAAAATTGGCCTAGATCAATACTTTGGGTTGTCTACTAAAAAAAAATATATACATGTCAATGGATATTCAGGGATTCCTGAAAGATATCAGTGTTCCAATGTAACTAGCGCTAATTTTGAAAAAAAAGTGGTTTGCAAATAGCAAAGTGCTACTTGTATTTATGGCCCTATAACTTACAAAAAAAGCAAAGAAGATGTAAACATTGGGTATTTCTAAACTCAGGACAAAATTTAGAAACTATTTAGCATAGGTGTTTTTTGGTGGTTGTAGATATGTAACAGATTTTGGGGGTCAAAGTTAAAAAAAGTGTTTTTTTTTTTTTCAATTTTTCCTCATATTTTATAATTTTTTTATAGTAAATTATAAGATATGATGAAAATAATGGTATCTTTTGAAAGTCCATTTAATGGCGAGAAAAACGGTATATAATATGTGTGGGTACAGTAAATGAGTAAGAGGAAAATTACAGCTAAACACAAACACCGCAAAAATGTAAAAATAGCCTTGGTCCCAAACGGACAGAAAATGGAAAAGTGCTGCGGTCATTAAGGGGTTAAACCCGTAACTTGAACTTTATATTTTTTATTTGTTATCAGACCAGTAAATTATCTTGTTTATAAATATGTGAATTGAGAATGCACAACCCCCCCCCCCTCCAAAATCTGCACAAACTGTGAAGATATCCTGTTTGAAACAGCGCTGAAATGGGTTTTCAATATGTCAAGACTGTTTAATTAGAAAAGTCCAAAAATCCTGTAAATCAGTTTGAAAAGATTTTTCTGGTGAATTAGAATACCGCTGTCATATTTCCTTGATACAGTGTATTGGATACAGTATAGAAGAGCGAAGACACTGGAAAACCACACAATCACTGCAGAGTCTTGTGGATTCGATAAAGCCATGTGACACTTGGGAATAAACCCCGCTTTTGGGAAAACAAATTATTCCCAAAAGGATAAGTGTGCACAGGGGCGGGTGACGATTACATCTTAAAGAAAAATGTGTGCTATTATCTATTTTTATATGTTCATAGTGATTTAATTTGATGTGTTAGAGCATTTTACTATTGCACTGTTACTATGTGCTTAACTCCTGTAAAGGGATTAAACACATACCTAAAGTCAACTCCAGCGAAGCAATCTGGTAAAGCAATTACGAGGTATATGTATGTAGTTGCCAATCACCTGCTAGCTCCCACTAGTGCATTGCTGCTCTGGAGCCTATCTAGGTATGGTTTTCAACAAAGGACTCCAAAAGAACAGACAATTTGGTAACAGAATTAAGCGGAACATCTCTTAAAATTGCATGCTTTCTCTGAATCATGAAAGTTTTTAATTTTTTTATGTTTATGTCCCTTTAATGGATTTTTAAGGATTTCACGAATTTCGAGGATGTGAAATAATTTTGAAAAGTATTTGCTTAAAATGCAAACGTTTTTACTTTCTCTATAACTTACATGATGAATCTGGTCTATGTTGTTACTGTGTTTTACGCCTGGTTATGATGGCTTGGGGTTCCCAAAATGGGATCATTACTTTGTTTGTTACATCAGGGTTAATATAAACTGAAAAGTAGTTTTAAAGTAGCAAAATCTTGTGATTAATTTATTAGGACTTGCTCTTTTCCTTGGCAAATAATTTAATGTGCTTTCTTTAATTTATTCAGGAAATCTGAAACTGATTAATACACTTTTGCCCACTGCTATCATTTAAATATTTATTTTCTTTCTTCTGTATATTCAAAATTGGATACTAACGTCCTTTCCATATGTTCAGCTAAATTCTCATTTTATCTTCTAAATCTTTTATTTTTTGTTTCCGTCTTTTTTTTTTCTTCTTTTTTTTTATTCCTTTGTCTATTTCTCTCTTTTTTTTTTTCTCTCCTTCTTGTGGTGTCTTCTGCACAGCTGAGGTGGTGGGAAATAATGATGACATACCGTTGCCAGACAGCAGCCAATCAGAAAGAGTGTTGCAGGAAGCTGGCGGCATTGTAGATGGTAAAACACTCTTTTGAGATTTGAGAGTGGTAGGAGGGGGCTTTTCAGTAAAATGCTCCATTAATGTTTGTCTCTTGCCACCATTTTTCCGCTCTAGTGGCATCACCCTTCCTATTTCAAACCATTTAAGTAAAAAGACACTGTTCACTCTGCATGTAGCATTCAAAGTATGGCACATACATGTTTCTTTAATAGATAGCTTATAATATGCAAATAAACCTATGCATTACCCTGCTTGTCCCGACCCTTTGCTTAAAACCTTCCACAAACACTCTCCTTTCTGAGTGCTGTTCCTTAATCCCCCCCAAAAAAAAAAATGTCCCCCTATCTTGTTTGCTCTTCCAGCCAGTTGTCCCTCCTTCCCGTATGTCCTCCCCTTCTTTTCTTGTTCTTTTGTACCTGCTTTTCATCTGGTTTGGGTATGCTATATTGTCGCATATACATTCTTCCTTTTCCTTCTCCCTCTTGCATCAATTTTCGCAGTTTTAATACCTTAAATAAAACATACTTTGAATTCCTTACAGTGTTGTGCGCCAAACAAAATTAAACACCAGAAGAAAACATTTTTGTAATAAATCAGTGTGAGTACATATTTTTGAATGACATGGAAATTTACAAAACCTTATGCAGAAATGCATTTATTTATTTTTAAACGGTGATCTCATTTTGTCTTATACGAAATGAGTGGGGTTGTGTTTGGTATCATTTTACATAAGTGTAAACTTAAAGTGCAGTTGAAATGTGTTTCCAGTGACAATACAATTACACAGGAAGCAATATACGTATCCTGGTGGTTTCTGAAGCACCTTCTGTTTAGTTTACTAGTTCTACGTAAGTCAGTTCTTGCACTTGGATTTGTGAGTTTCTAGATGGTCTTCCCTTTTATAAACTATTTGTAAGGGTGATGCCTCTTCTTTTTCATACACCTTTTGTCATTTGTTTTCTTCTAACCCTTCTAAAGGTCCTATCTTGAGGACTTCATAACTGCATTATTAAGGGACAAAAGGCAGAAATCAAATTGATTGAAACTGAAGGAGCACTTTGAAATGAGCTCAATGATGTGAAACTAAAATCACAAAAAGTTTTAGCTGTAAATAGCATTATAAATGGTTACATTTTCTACTCCTGCTGTTGTGGCTTGTCTACAGAGGCCTTATGGTGACAACCAGCTTACAGTCTGGTGACTTTAGTTTGCATTTGATTGGCTACTTAAAGTACCACTGTATACAGTCATCAGGTGAAATTTATAATACATTTTACAGCTTTAACGTTACAGCAAATAATGAAAGTGATAGTAAAACGTTAGAATTTACTAGTGGAACAAATAAAGGGGACTTTCAGTCATGAACTATAAAATACTTCGTGATGAAAGTTCCTCTATTTGTCTGAAGCGTTCGCCGTGCTGAGCACCTCAGGCAGCCCACGGTAGAACACTATTTTTCAGAGAGGTGACGTTTTCACCTCTTAGCCCATAGTCATGCGGGCCAGCTGGCATTATGCCAGATAGCTAGCACGCTATTGGTTAAAATCACCTCACTGATAAAATAGCATTCTGCCGTGGGCTGCCTGAGGCGCTCAGCGCGGCAAACGCTGCAGACAAATAAACTTTCAACATGAAATATGTTATACTTCATAACTGGAAGTCCCCTTTATTTGTTCCACTGGTAAATCCTAACACTAGGATTTACTATCACTTTAACTCATTACAAGAGCAGCTTTCTGCCTTCCAGGGTCCCTTTTTTGCTTTTTTATTAACATATTCTCTAATTGCTGATGTAGTATCTAACACGCTAATCCATAGGTTTGTAAACGTATGTGACATTTATCAATGACTAGTAAATAGAGGCCTTGTAGTATGCTCCTCTTTAACATGCTGCCCGACTAGAGCTTGTTTTAGAAGCTGCCCCCTTCCTCAACAGCAGGCTGTTGCATGAGTGAAGTAGTCAACACACAACAGGTCCTTTTCCTAATCCTTCTTTTCTCCACCCTCTACATTAGGAAATTTCTTTTATGTGGCCATGCCAGCTCCTCCTGCTGTGACCCCTTCTGTACAAGAACACAAAGAAGCTGATGAAAAAAGGGGACATTCTGTACGAACAGAAAGTCCATCTTTTAGTGAATCTTCAGAAATGTGCAACATGCCAATTTTTCAGCCTGGAAGTGCCAGTCCTCCAAATAGGAGTGCAGAAATTGAATCTATTCCTTCTGATTTCCTGCCATCCAGTTTAGTCATCCAAGATGTAGACCTAATCTTCAGAACAATTGAACAACTAACTGCCAAACTCCATAAGCTAAAGGTGAGCATGTTAAAGCTATACAAGGACTGATGAATTAGCAGATATGGATTTATGTGGTCTTAAAGGGATACTGAACCCAAATTTTTTTCCTTTCATGATTCGGATAGCGCATACAGTTTTAAGCAACTTTCTTATTTACGCCTATTTTCAATTTTTCTTTGTTCTCTTGCTATGTTTATTTGAAAAATCAGGAATGTAAGCTTACGAGCCGGCCCATTTTTGCTTCAGCACCCTGGAATAGTGCTTGCTGATTGGTGGCTGCATTTAGCCACCAATCAGCAAGCACTACCCAGGTGTGCTGAATCAAAGATGGGCTGGCTTGTGAGCTTAAATTCCTGGTGTTTCAAATAAAGATACCAAGAGAACGAAGAAAAATTGAAAATAGGAGTAATATAGAAAGTTGCTTAAAATTGTATGCGCTATGCGAATCATGAAAGGAAATAAATTGGGTTTAGTATCCCTTTAACTAAAAATGCATCATATAAGAAATGGTTTTAGAACAGAGAAACATGGTGCATTATTTTATAAGTATACTGTTTGTCTATATGACTTTTTTTTTTTTTTTTTTAATGACGTAGACCATGTTTTGTTAATGTTTTACTTAAAGGGACATTAAACAATGCATGCTAGATAAAATGATATATTCAAGCAAATATTAGCCTGCCTATAATATGCAGATCTATTTTTTAAACTTATATTAGTTGTTTAAATATTGGGGGGGGGGGGGGGATAAAGTTGTAGTATCCATAAAGCAATGGGCTCTGCTATGTTATAACCTAGGTTTACTTCTCTGCTGCCAATTAGAGAGCGATAAGTGCAACCAATATAACATTATTTAGTCTGGAGTCAGGCACTTACATCTGGAGGTTGGAGAGCCCGACCGTATTTCACGTGTTTCTATAATAAAAAAAAAACACACACACACATATATATGTGTATATATATATATATATATATATATATATATATATACATACATCTATATACATCCATAAAGGGTTCTCAGAGTTATTATACACATTTCTTTCATATAGGTGGTGAGAGTCCACAAGCTTGTTACTGATGGGATATACATTCCTACCAAAGTTTCCCAAACCTCAAATGCCTATAAATACACCTTCCACCTCATTCATACCTCAGTTTTAAAACTTTGCCTCCTTAGGAGGTGGTGAAGCATGATGTGCTCTATTCTTCAGTGAAAGGCGCTTCTAAGCATATTGAAGCCCAGTTCCTCTCTTAGTGCAGTGTTTGTCTGAGGGATGTGAAGGGAGTATTGCCTGATGACACCATGTTTTCACCTATGGGAAATCTACTCATAAGGCTATCTGTAAATTCAGTCGCAGGGATTCATCTGCTGATACCATTACACATCGACATTACACTCCTCTACCATTACCTCTGCTGATATGTTTCAGTACTGGTTTGGCTGTCTGTTATATGTGGATGGTAAGAAACTTAATTTTTTTTTAATTTAATTTCTCCGCGAAAATAGCTGTTTTCTCCAACATAGGTGTGTCCGGTCCACGGCGTCATCCTTACTTGTGGGATATTCTCTTCCCCAACAGGAAATGGCAAAGAGCCCAGCAAAGCTGGTCACATGATCCCTCCTAGGCTCCGCCTTCCCCAGTCATTCTCTTTGCCGTTGTACAGGCAACATCTCCACGGAGATGGCTTAGAGTTTTTTGGTGTTTAAATGTAGTTTTTATTCTTCAATCAAGAGTTTGTTATTTTAAAATAGTGCTGGTATGTACTATTTACTCTGAAACAGAAAAGAGATGAAGATTTCTGTTTGTAAGAGGAAAATGATTTTAGCAACCGTTACTAAAATCGATGGCTGTTTCCACACAGGACTGTTGAGAGGAATTAACTTCAGTTGGGGGAAACAGTGAGCAGACTTTTGCTGCTTGAGGTATGACACATTTCTAACAAGACTTGGTAATGCTGGAAGCTGTCATTTTCCCTATGGGATCCGGTAAGCCATTTTTATTAAATAAGAATAAAGGGCTTCACAAGGGCTTAAAGACTGGTAGACATTTTTCTGGGCTAAAACGATCGATAAATATTCTGGAACTGAGAGCGATATTCAATGCTCTCAAGGCTTGGCCTCAGCTAGCAAAGGCCAAATTCATACGGTTTCAATCAGACAACATGACGACTGTTGCGTATATCAACCATCAGGGGGGAACAAGGAGTTCCCTGGCGATGGAAGAAGTGACCAAAATAATTAAATGGGCGGAGACTCACTCCTGCCACTTGTCTGCAATCCACATCCCAGGAGTGGAAAATTGGGAAGCGGATTTTCTGAGTCGTCAGACATTTCATCCGGGGGAGTGGGAACTCCATCCGGAAATCTTTGCCCAAATAATTCAATTGTGGGGCATTCCAGACATGGATCTGATGGCGTCTCGTCAGAACTTCAAGGTTCCTTGCTACGGGTCCAGATCCAGGGATCCCAAGGCGACTCTAGTGGATGCACTAGTAGCACCTTGGAGCTTCAACCTAGCTTATGTGTTCCCACCGTTTCCTCTCATTCCCAGGCTGGCAGCCAGGATCAAACAGGAGAGGGTATCGGTGATCTTGATAGCTCCTGCGTGGCCACGCAGGACTTGGTATGCAGATCTGGTGAATATGTCATCGGCTCCACCATGGAGGCTACCTTTGAGACAGGACCTTCTTGTTCAAGGTCCGTTCGAACATCCGAATCTGGCCTCACTCCAACTGACTGCTTGGAGATTGAACGCTTGATTTTATCAAAGCGAGGGTTCTCAGATTCTGTCATTGATACTCTTGTTCAGGCCAGAAAGCCTGTAACTAGAAAAATCTACCATAAAATATGGAAAAAATATATCTGTTGGTGTGAATCTAAAGGATTCCCATGGAACAAGATAAAAGTTCCTAAGATTCTATCCTTTCTTCAAGAAGGTTTGGAGAAAGGATTATCTGCAAGTTCTTTGAAGGGACAGATTTCTGCTTTATCTGTTTTACTTCACAAAAAGCTGGCGGCTGTGCCAGATGTTCAAGCTTTTGTTCAGGCTCTGGTTAGAATCAAGCCTGTTTACAAACCTTTGACTCCTCCTTGGAGTCTTAATTTAGTTCTTTCAGTTCTTCAGGGGGTTCCGTTTGAACCCCTACATTCCGTTGATATCAAGTTATTATCTTGGAAAGTTTTGTTTTTGGTTGCAATTTCTTCTGCTAGAAGAGTTTCAGAGTTATCTGCTCTGCAGTGTTCTCCTCCTTATCTGGTGTTCCATGCAGATAAGGTGGTTTTGCGTACTAAACCTGGTTTTCTTCCGAAAGTTGTTTCTAACAAAAACATTAACCAGGAGATAGTCGTGCCTTCTTTGTGTCCGAATCCAGTTTCAAAGAAGGAACGTTTGTTGCACAATTTGGATGTAGTTCGTGCTCTAAAATTCTATTTAGAGGCTACAAAGGATTTCAGACAAACATCTTCCTTGTTTGTTGTTTATTCTGGTAAAAGGAGAGGTCAAAAAAGCAACTTCTACCTCTCTCTCTTTTTGGCTTAAAAGCATCATCAGATTGGCTTATGAGACTGCCGGACGACAGCCTCCTGAAAGAATCACAGCTCATTCCACTAGGGCCGTGGCTTCCACATGGGCCTTCAAGAACGAGGCTTCTGTTGATCAGATATGTAAGGCAGCGACTTGGTCTTCACTGCACACTTTTACTAAATTTTACAAATTTGATACTTTTGCTTCTTCTGAGGCTATTTTTGGGAGAAAGGTTTTGCAAGCCGTGGTGCCTTCCATCTAGGTGACCTGATTTGCTCCCTCCCATCATCCGTGTCCTAAAGCTTTGGTATTGGTTCCCACAAGTAAGGATGACGCCGTGGACCGGACACACCTATGTTGGAGAAAACAGAATTTATGTTTACCTGATAAATTACTTTCTCCAACGGTGTGTCCGGTCCACGGCCCGCCCTGGTTTTTTAATCAGGTCTGATGATTTATTTTCTCTAACTACAGTCACCTCGGTATCATATGATTTCTCCTATGCAAATATTCCTCCTTTACGTCGGTCGAATGACTGGGGAAGGCGGAGCCTAGGAGGGATCATGTGACCAGCTTTGCTGGGCTCTTTGCCATTTCCTGTTGGGGAAGAGAATATCCAACAAGTAAGGATGACGCCGTGGACCGGACACACCATTGGAGAAAGTAATTTATCAGGTAAACATAAATTCTGTTTTTATTTTATCCCTCCCTTTATTCTTACTTGTGGACTTCCACATCTTGGGTGTTATATCCCATCAGTAACAAGCTTGTGGATTCTCGCCACCTATATGAAAGAAAACATAATTTATGTAAGAACTTACCTGATAAATTCATTTTTCATGGTGGCGAGTCCACAAGGCCCACCCATTTTTCTGTTTTGATTTTTTTGTATAAAGCACATCTTTTGTCCTGCTTCTCTTTTTTATGGTTTTACTCTTTATTCCACCTCACCTACTTGGCTATACATTAAACTGACGTATGAGTAAGGTGGTTTGTGAAACTTTGCCTCCTCCTGGTAGGAATGTGTATTCTATCAGTAACAAGCTTGTGGACTCTTGCCACCATAAAATAAATTAATTTATCAGGTAAGTTCTTACATAAATTATGTTTTTTGTCCGCTTCTTCTTTAACAATGTTCTGGTAGTCTGAGAGTTTCAGGTAATGCATCTACCAACATCAAATGACTATTTGGTGGCTTCCTCAAAAGCAATATATCATGCAGTGGGACAAATGAGGCCTATCAGGCTGTGGTTTCAAGCACAATAGAACAGGAATGCAGTGAGGATTTCTCTTTACATCTCATACATCTCTCTTGGTCTATCATTTAAGAAAATACCAGGGTCAAGGGTTAAGGTGCTGTTTGGGATTATTGCAAAGTTTAGGGGGTTTGGTCTTCTCAGGTCTCCTCTATTCTGTTCTCCGATAGTTGTTTGGGTTCAGTCAGACAGTGCAGCAGCATTGGCCTACATAACGCATCAGAAAAGTGTCCTATTCCAGCTGTACAGAATGTAGACGAGTGTTCCAAAATTAATCTTTTAAGAAAGTGGTCTCTTTTCATGGAAGTTGTTCAATAAATCAATAGGTGTTTCCAGAAGTGAAGACTGCAAGGTCCAAAGGTGTTGTGCCAGATGAGTGTTGATTCCTTCTAGGGCACATCTGCATGATATCAAAGTCAAGCAGCTTTTCAAGGTAAATACTTGGTCTTCCTTGCACATAGAGTACGAGTGAAAACAAGATTTACACCATGTGTCATGGTGACATGAAATCTTGCCATGAAATGTTGTTTGTTTTCTGCAATTTGGGGTTTTTCCCTTATGTTTAGTGGTAAAAAAATACACATAGAGAGAAGCGCACTCACAGGAACGAACAACCAGCTCAATACCATTGTTAGCCTGTTCTATGACGATTTACCACCTGGATGCAGCTTCTTTTTAGCCCAGTAATGCCTTTCACAGAGTAGAACTTTCCTGTAGCATATCAGTCTGATCCCGCCTATTACAGTCAGTCCAGCACCTAAATACCAGGCAAATCCTCTCTGAACAAGGAAAACGGCAAACCCAGACAATCGTTTCAACTTTCATTGGGCCTCGTCAGCGATATGTAGCCATATTCCTCTAAGCACACTGAACAAGGAGTCCACGTCTTTTTGCCTCTTTTTCCCTTAGGGAGACTTAATACACACAGAGAGAAGCGCTTTCTCAGGAACGAACTCAGCTCAGTGCCATTGTTAGCCTGTTCTACGGTAGTTAGTGGTAAAACATAGCTTTGTTTTTTCTTTTACAGTCCTGATAGTTAGTTGTTGTTTTTTCCTTCTTAATATGAGGAGAGTCCACGGCCTTATTCCTTACTTGTGGGAAATGCAGAACCTGGCCACCAGGAGGAGGCAAAGACACCCCAGCCAAAGGCTTAAATACCTCCCCCCACTTCCCTCATCCCCCAGTCATTGTTTGCCTTTCGTCACAGGAGGTTGGCAGAGAAGTGTCAGAATATACGGAGTAGTTCCTTATGAAGGGTATCTACCCTTCGGAATGGGACTGGAGTTTTAAGTAGTCTTGTCAGCCTCTCAGTGAGAGCATTGATGAAGGTTAGGGTTTGGAGATGCAGGGAGAGTCTTTCTGCGAACCCATCCAGACCTGTATTAACAGCTCCTAAGCAATCAGTGTTGACGAGTTTCACTGCTTGTTTTTCTTACTCAAGTCCATGTCAGGAGAGATGCTACAAGACTGTCAAACTTGAGAGGCTGTGTTTCTGTTCCACGGCATAAATTCTGGTAAGATCCTTTAATTTTTATACACTCATGATAACGCAACAAGACAGGGTCAAGGGTTAATACCCTCAGAAGGGGGTTATTAAACAGAGGGGATTAATCACATAATTGTTTCTATTTTATTATGTTTTCTGCTGCGATATGTGTGAGATGGGGCTCAGGTTGTGGTTGGAACATAATTTAGCTGTGCAACCTGTTAAGCTTGGCGCACTTTTTATTATAGCAGGGGTGGTCCTGCATGGCGCACCACGTGACGGGGTGTGGTCACACTGATTTCCTCTTCTTCCTGACCATGCGGTTTACCGGAGACAAAGCGGTTTCTCTGTTGCCCCAGCCATTGGGGGTATAAAGGTGCCCGTTATCCTTTTTTCTATAGTCCGATTGTAAGCGCAAGCTATGGAAGATTCTGACATGTTAGAGGGTGCTCCCTCTTTACCCAAGTCTAATATCCGTTTATATTGTGCGGAGGCTACGGTATTCCCGCCTGCTCAATTATGTTCCACATGCTTTGATAAGGTTATATTATAAAGGAAAGTCAATATGTTTAGTACCACTGAGCCGTCCACCCTGTGAGGTGCACACCCTACAGTCATCTCCAATTACTCATGCAGCTTCCCGTAGCACTCCTAATCCTCCATCGGGAGGGGCCCTTTTAGCACCTGATTTTGCTAAGCAACTACAAACGGCAGAGTCTGCGGCCTTTGGTGCTTTACCTCGCCCTGCTAAGCGCAAGCGAATGGTTAAATATTGCTTTCCTTCCCAGGGTTCATCTACTAGTTTGTTGGATTTAACCGATTCCAGATTATCCGCTGACGAGGACGCCTCTGAAACTTCAGAGGGCGCTCTTTCTGGGTCGGAATCTGCTGCCTCTAAGCCTCCAGTTGTGGAGGAACCAGACTTCAGATTTAGGCTTTCTGCTAAAGAAAGTTTTTGCTACTTTAGAGGTTCCTGAGCCTAAGCTAACCGAGGAACCCTGCATTTCTAAATTAGGTAAGGTTTACAAGGTCAGGATTGTTCCACAGACTTTCCCGGTTCCTGTTAAGATGGCGAACATTATTAAGAATGAATGGAAGATACTTGGTTCTTCTTTTTCCCCTTCTTCTTTTAAGAAATTATTCCCGGTTCCGGACTCTTAATTGGAGTTGTGGGGTTCCGTCCCTAAGGTGGATGGCGCTATCTCCACACTTGCTAAGTGCACTACTATCCCTCTTGAGGATAGTTCCTCGTTTAAAGAGCCCATGGATAAGAAGTTAGAAATTCTGTTAAGAAAGATGTTTCAACATATTTGATATTTGTTTCAACCGGCAGCGGCTGTTGGTGCAATTGCAGGAGCAGCTACCTATTGGTGCGAATCCTTATCCGAGTTGATCGAGGTGAAGGGTCCCCTCAACGTGATCCAGGAAAGAATTAAGGCCTTGAGAGTGGCTAATTCTTTTATTTGTAATGCAAATATGCAGATTATTCGCCTGAATGCCAAGGCTTCAGGTTTTTCTGTTCTAGCCCGTAGGGCACTCTGGTTGAAGTCTTGGTCGTCTGAAATTACTTTGAAATCTAGACTTCTTTCCCTCCCATTTAAGGGAAACCTGGACTCAATCATATCCACGGTTACTGGAGGCAAGGGTGCCTTTTTACTGCAGGATACATTTTTGTTCCTTTCGTTAGGATAAATCCCAACGTTGGCAACCCGCCCCAAAGCCTGAACAATCCAAGGGATCTTGGAAACCGTCTCAGTGAACCGTCTCAGTCCTGGAATAAATCCAAGCAGAACAAGAAGCCCGCTGAGACAAAGTCGGCATGAAGGGGCTGCCCCGGATCCGGCTCTGGATCTGGTAGGGGTCAGTCTATTTTCAGAAGCTTGGTTTGGGGACGTGCAAGACCCGTGGGTCCTGAAGGTCATCGCTCAGGGATACAGGATTGGTTTCAAGTCTTTTCAAACCTGCCTTCAAGGCCAGAAAAGAGAGAGGCCTTTTTAGGGTGCGTGAGGGATCTCTTCTCCCTGGGAGTCATTGTCCCGGTACCTCTTGCAGAAAGAGGTCTGGGATACTACTCAAATATTTTTGTGGTCCCAAAGAAGGGGAACTTTTCGCCCGATTCTGGACCTAAAGTGCTTAAACAAATTCCTATCTGTCCTCTCATTCAAGATAGAGACAATAAGGTCCATCCTTCCCTTAGTACAAGAAGGACAGTTCACGACAAAGATAGATCTGAAGGATGCTTACCTTCACATCCCCATACACAAGGAACACTTCGGATCAGCACTTCCAGTTTATTGTACTTCCGTTTGGTCAAGCTACTGCTCCAAGAGTTTTTACGAAGGTTCTAGGGGCTCTGCTTGCAGTGGCCAGAACCAGAGGTATAGCAGTAGTGCAATACTTGGACGATATTCTGGTTCAAGCACCATCCTGAAGATAAAGAATACCAGGGTGGCATTCCTGGGTACTATAATAGACTCCATATCCATGAGGATATTTCTTACAGACCAGAGACGTTGCAAACTAACTTCTGCTTGTCTTGCTCTCCAGACCTCCTTGAGGCCCTCTATGGCTCGGTGTATGGAGGTAGTTGGTCTCATGGTGTCCTGCATGGACATCATTCCTTTTGCCAGATTCCACCTCAGACCACTTCAGCTGTGCATGCTGAGACAGTGGAACGGCGATCATTCAGATCTGTCTCAACAGATTTCTCTGGACAACCGGTTGAGAGAATCGCTCTCTTGGTGGCTTTGTCCAGATCACCTGTCCCAAGGGACATCCTTCTTGAGACCATCCTGTGAGATTGTGACTACGGACGCAAGTCTCACAGGATGGTGAGCTGTTTGGGGTGCCAGGAAGGCACAGGGCCTGTGGACTTGAGAGGAACCTTTCCTCCCGGTCAACATTTTGGAGCTTTGAGCAATCTTCAATGCTCTGAAGGCTTGGCCTCTTCTGGGTTTCGTCCCAGTTTATCATATTCCAATCAGATAACATTACCTTGGTGGCTTACATCAACCATCAGGGGGGAACGAGGAGCTCCCTAGCAATGAGAGAAGTATCTCGGATTCTGGAATGGGCGGAAGCCCTCAACTGCTCTCTGTCAGTGATCCACATTCCAGGTGTGGACAACTGGGAGGTGGATTTCCTCATCAGACAATCCTTTAATCCGGGAAAATGGTCTCTCCATCCCGAGGTGTTTGCAGAGATTTGCAGCAAATGGGGGACACTGGAGATGGATCTCATGGCATCCCGGCTCAATTCCAAGATACCCAGATAAAGGCTGCGGTCCAGGGATCCTCAGGCGGAGCTAATAGATGCATTAGCAGTGCCTTGGAGGTTCAATCTGATTTACATTTTTCCGCCATTGCCACTTCTACCTCATGTAGTGGCCCGCATCAAGCAGCAAGTTTCAGTGATTCTAATTGCTCCATTGTGGCCGCGGAGGATGTGGTTCGCGGATCTGGTGGGGATGTCCTCAACTCCATGGAGGTTACCTTGTTGCATTAATCTGCTGGAGCAAGGTCCTTTTGTTCCTCCAAATCTAGATTCTCTGAGGCTTACTGCGTGGAGATTGAACGCTTAGTCCTCGCCAAGAGAGGTTTTTCTGAGAGGGTTATTGATACTCTCATTCAAGAGTGTAAGCCTGTTACTCGTCGAATCTATCATAAGGTGTGCAGGACCTACTTATTCTGGTGGGAGGAATGGGGATTTCCCTGGCATAAAGTCAGGGTCTCCAGGATTCTTTCTTTTTCCCAGGATGGTCTGGAGAAGGGCCTTTCTGCTAGCTCCCTTAAGGGACAGATCTCGGCCCTACTGTATCTGTTTTACTTCACAAGAGGCTCGCTGAGCTTCCGGATGTTCAGTCTTTCATTCAGACTCTGACTAGAAATAGGCCTGGGTTTAGATCTAGCGCTCCTCAGAGTTTAAATATTTGTTCCTAAGGTTCTGCAGAAGACTCCATTTGAGCCTATGCATGCAATTGACATCAAATTACGGTCTTGGAAGGTTCTTTTTCTCCTGGCTTATTGCCTCGGCGCGCAGAGTATCCGAGTTAGCGGCCTTGCAATGTGAGCCTCCTTACCTAGTATTTCATGCTGATAAGGCTGTTCTTCGTACTGGGTTAGGGTTTCTTCCTAAGGTAGTTTCAGATCGCAACATCAATCAGGAGATTGTGGTTCCTTCTGTGTGTCCTAATCCTTCTTCTGCGAAGGAACGGTTACTTCATAATTTGGATGTGGTGCGGGCCCTGAAGTTCTATCTTCGGGCTACGAAGGAGTTTAGACAGATTTCTTCTTTGTTTGTTGTCTATTCTGGGAGGCGTAGGGGGCAGAAGGCCTCATCTACTTCCTTATCTTTTTGGTTGAGGAGCATCATTCGCTTAGCTTATGAGACAGCGGGACATAAGCCTCTTCAGAGGATTAAGACTCATTCTATTAGAGCAGTGGCTTCCTCTTGAGCCTTCCATAACGAGGCCTCTATGGAGCAGTTTTGTAGGGCAGCTACCTGGTCCTCCTTACATACTTTTTAAAATTTTTACAAGTTTGACGTTGGTGCCCTCAGAATAGGGTCCCGCCTCTCTTTTACCCTCCCGTCTCATTGAGTTTCCTCTAAAGCTTGAGTATATGTTACCCACAAGTAAGGAAAACCTAAATTATGCTTGCCAGATAATTTCCTTTCCTTCTGTCTGCGGAGAGTCCAAGGCGCCCGCCCATATTCTCTGATGGACGGACCGAAATTTTTGTTTTGTTCTTCTGGCACCATTTGTACCCTGATATTTCTCCTACTGTTCCTTGTTCCCTCGGCAGAATGGCTGGGGGATGAGGGAAGTGGGGGAGGTATTTAAGCCTTTGACTGGGTTGTCTTTGCCTCCTCCTGGTGGCCAGGCTCTGTATTTCTCACAAGTAAGGAATGAGGCAGTGGACTCACCTCTTACAGAAGGAAAGGAAATGATCTGGTACGCATAATTTATGGGTTTTTTGGCTATGTATGTACTGACGTCAAGAGGCTTATGAAGGGTATATAGGCATGCGTGGAGTCAGAAAACTTTTAGTGACAATACTATCTGATCTATGAAGGGACAAGACCATATACCCCATTAGTACCTGAATATCTGTGTTACCACAAACATGTGAAGAAAAAGGTTTATTGAAAATTATAATGCAACTCCATTCTCCTACAGTATACCAGATAAATGATTTATGCATGTAAATACAATTGCCCTTCATTACCAGCAAGAGCTTTTTTTAAAGTTAAAATATATAATTGTATATGAGTTATATAACTAATTGAATCATAATCCATTTTTGCCTTTTCCCATTTCAATCAGGAGGTCGAGTCTGCACATCAGGCACTTGTAAAATCTTTAGGAAAAGGTGTCACAGAAGACTGTTACCAACAAGTAGAATCCAGAATGGAAGAGGACAAAGGGACAGATCCTTATCATAAATCTACTTTGATCAGCAATTCATTTTTTGTGAAAAATAGTGTATCTATATCACTCCACCGGGACAGTAAGCACCTTATGTTTGTTTATCAACAACTCCTTTCATAGCACTCCATCAGTTCTACACTCATTAGATGCCTTTAAAGGGACAGTAAAGTCATAACTAGACATTCATGATTTAGACAGATCATACAATTTTAAAAAAACTTTCCACTTCTATTATTTAATTTGCGTCCATCTTTTGTTATCCTTTGCTGAAAGGTTTATCTAGGAAAGCTCAGGAGCAGCAAATAACCTAGGTTCTAGCTACTGATTGGTGGCTGCATATATATATATATATATATATATATATATATATATATATACATACAGATTTTGTTATTGACTCACCCTTGTGTTCAGTTAGAAACCAGTAGTGCATTGATAGTGCAGTAGTGCATACCAAGAGAATTTTTTTTTTTTCTTCTTCTTTAAGCCAACTTACAACCCCAGTTCCAAAAAGTTGGGACAGTATGGAAAATGCAAAAAACAAACAAAAAGAGTGATTTGAAAATCCAATTCACCCTGTACTATACTGAACACACATTATTAATACATTTTTTTGTTTTACTTTGTGAATTATTATATTTATTTTTTTAAATATACACTTATTTAAAATCTGATGACTCCAACACACTCCAAAAAATTTGGGACAGTCGACTATTTACCACTGTGTAACATCACCTTTTCTTTTAATAACACTTATTAAGCGTTTGGCCACTGAATACACCAGTTGGTTAAGTTTAGCAAGCAGAATTTTCCCCTATTCATCCATTATGCATGTCTTCAGCTGCGTAACTGTACGGGGCCTTCGTTGCTTCATAATGCGCCACACATTCTCAATCGGAGACAGGTCAGGACTGCAGGCAGGCCATGCTAGTACCGCACTCTCTGCTTACACAACCATGCGCTTGTAATCCTGACAGAATGTGGTTTGGCGTTGTCCTGCTGAAAAATACAGGGACGTCCCTGGAATAGACGACATCTGGATTGCAGCATATGTTGCTCAAAAATGTATACATATCTTTCTGTATTAATGGTGCCCTCACAGATGTGCAAGTTACCAATGCCATGGGCACTAACACACCCACATACTGTGACAGATGCTGGCTTTTGGACCTGACGCTAATAACCACTTGGATGGTCCTTTTTCTCTTTGGCCCAGAGAACATGACGGCTGTTTGTTTTTTCTCAAAAAAAAACTATTTGAAATGTTGACTTGTCGGACCACAAAACACGATTCCACTGTGTTACTGTCCATCTCAGATAAGACTGAGCCCAGGGAAGTCGGCGGTGCTTCTGGTCAGTGTTGATGTATTCTTCTGCTTTGCATAGCAAAGCCTTAACTTGCATCTGAGGATGCGCAGCGGCAAATAGTGTTGACTGACAAAGGTTTACCAAAGTATTCCCAAGCCCATGTCAGGATATCCATTACAGACTCATGACGGTTTTTGAGACACTGACATCTGAGGAATTGGAGATCACCTGCATTCAGAAGTGGTTTTCAGCCTTGCCCTTTACGTACTGAGAATTGACCGGATACCTTGAATCTTTTAATTATATTGTGCACTGTAGAAAGTGAAATGACCAAAATCCTACCGATTTGTCTTTGGGGAATGTTGTTCTCAAAGTGTTGGATTATTCGCTGGCGCATCTGTTGGCAGATTGGTCAGCCTCAACCAATCCTTGCTCTTAAAGGTCTAGGCCTTTTTTGGAGGCTCCTTATATACTATGATTACACGATTGCCTCACCTGTTTCACTTCACCTACTTATTTGAACTTGTCACATCGCTATTAGTCCTAAATTGCCTCTGTCTCAACTTTTTTGGAACGTGTTACAGTCATCAGATCAATCAAATAATGTGTTTTCAATATAGTACAGGGTGAATTGAATTTTCAAATTACTTTTTGTTTGATTTTTTGCATCTTCCATACTGTCCCAACTTTTCCGGAATTTGGGTTGTGAAACCCTATGGTCTTCTCTAAACTGATTGAAGACCATACATACTGTCCCATCATTACTGTTCTTGCACTTCTACATAAAAAAAACCCAATTGTGCTAATATTTTAAGCCGCAGCTTAATTATAACAACAACCAAGTGGGGCAAAGATATAATTAAAAAGGATATTGTAGTGCAACATTTTTAAATACCTTAGGCCAAGCTTGTCCAACCTGTGGCTGATAGGCTTTTTGGCAGCACCTTCATTTGTGAGCAACTAATTTCAAGGATGAAGCACACAAAGAGTAAAATTAGAACCAAAATATCTGACGAGCACCTTGAGAACTCACTGAGAATTGCAACTACTTCCATCAAACCAGATATTGATGCATTAGTTTCTCAAAAACAATGTCAAATATCCCTAACATACTAGTTTTATGTTGCCCTCTCACTTTTATAATAAAACAAAATAATAAAGTTTTATTACTTAGATATGTACATTTTCTATATCAGTGATCGCAAACTTGGGACCTACTCGACGATTTTAAAGACCCTCTGAACAGGGTGGTGCATAATATGGATTATTATGCGAGGACTTTTTTGTGTATCTGTGGTTGCGGATATCACGAAAATTATGCACAGACCTTTTCTTTAGCTCATCAGCTATCGTTAGTGTATTTTATGTATGGCCTAAGACAATTCTTCTTCCAATGTGGCACAGGGAAGCCAAAAGATTCTACACCCTTGCCCTAGGCCTAAATCATTAGACCATGTAATTTTGCACTACTGACCCTGTGCTTTCTTTTTTCCTCCATATTTCAGTTTGTGACCCACACATATTTATATATTTATTTTCAGCAGGCATCAGATTCAGAATATACCATTATTATATTTATTTTATTTGAGAATCTTACAACAAAAATGTTTGTGAGTGTGATTACCTTACTAAATTGTTATCACAGGTATCCAGATTTGACAGAGGGGCCCATATAAGGCTGAGAGGGTTGTAATAAAAATGATATCTGGTTATTCATACAAAATTTACATTTAGAAAAAAAAAATGTCCACTATAAAATAAACTTTATTTGTGCGCTTTAAACATTTAATTTACATTTTTTATTTAGTATAATTAAAGGGACAGTCTACAATATAATTTTTATTGTTCTAAAAGATAGATAATCCCTTTTTATTACCCATTCCCCAATTTTGCACAACCAACACAGTTATATTAAAATTATTTTTACCTCTGCGATTAGCTTGTATCTAAGCATCTTCTGACAGCCCCCTGATCACATGACTTTGTATTTATTATCTATTGGCTTGCAGTTAGTACTGTGTTGTGCTAACTCTTAAATAACTCCTCTGGCGTGAGCACAATTTTATCTATATGGCTCACATGAACTAGCAGTTTCCTGTTGTAAAAAGCAAATAAAAAAAACGTGTAAGAGGCTGTCTGTAGTGGCTTAGAAACGGGCAGAAATTTAGAGGTATAAATGTTATAAAGTGTATTAATATAACAGTTAGTTGTGCAAAGCTGGGGAATGGGTAGTAAAGGTGTTATTTATATTTTTAAACAATAACAATTTTAGTGTAGCTTGTCCCTTTAAAGGGACATAAAACCCCCTTAAAAAATTCACTATTCAGATAGAACATACCATTTTAAACAACTATCTAATTTTCTTCTATTATCATATTTTCTTCATTTTCCTGTTATTCTTTGTTACGCTCATATAGTGCACATGTCTGCGGCACTATATGGCAGCAGTTTTGCAACAATGTTATAAGTTAGCAAGAGCACTAGATGGCAGCACTATTTTCTGTCATGTAGTGCCCTAGACTTGTGCATGCTACCTATCTAGATATCTCTTCAACAGAGAATGAGAATGATGCAAATTTGATAATGCAAGTAAATTGGAATCTTCTGTTAAAATTATATTCTTTATCTGAATCATGAGATACATTTTGGGTTTCATGTCCCTTTAAAGATCCTCTCCCTAGTAAAACATCATATTTTTACTTTTTTAGTGCATTTCAAGCCTACCACCATATAAAAGATCTGGTGAGTCTCTTTCAAATTAAGGGTCTTGATTGTCTGTAGCTGTTAAGAGAGTTGAGCTCAAGCTGAGATCATGGGGGTGAGTAACCTCCCCACTTCAGCTCTCTTGCAGCCACATTGGCGAACCGCCCCTTTGTGACATCACTACAATGTTTGGCCTCTGACCAGGCCATTACCGATCCCCAACCTGTAGTGCATCAGAACCATTAACTTCCACAAAGGGTTAAAGTTAGATAACCACTCTTTAGACTCAGACAATTGCCGGTCCTGAGCAGGCATGGTTTGGTGATTGGTGGAGTCATGTGTAATCCACTGCTGATTGCTGGTCCTGAGCAAGACTATCTGTGTGTTTACCTCCACTGAGTTTGAGATTCAGTAGTGCTAAAATTACATGTTCTAACGAATTAGAGAATATTATGTGCACTGCAATACCCCTTTTAACTTTTTGAATTTGCCCCAGCAAATAAGTAAATACAACAGCAGCACTGCTTAAAATTCTTAGCCGGCAAAGGTAATGAATGTATTTGCCTGCTAATAAAGAATATATATGAATTTTAAGCAGGGCTGCTGTATTTAGTTGTTAAAACGCAAGTCCCAAACAAACAGGGAATCAAGCACTCTTTCTTTCCTATGAAATGGAGAGTCCACAACGTCATTCCAATTACTAGTGGGATATTCAACTCCTGGCCAGTAGGAGGAGGCAAAGAGCACCTCAGCAAAGCTGTAACTGCCTTACCCATAACCCCCAGTCATTCTCTTTGCCTCTGTCAATGGAGGTTGTGCGAAGTTGGTGTCTGAAGAATTTAAATTTTTTTATGGGTACTTTTCCCTATAAGCAGGAATTGGGGTCTAGCTGCGTCCACGTCAGTCTCTTGAGTAAAAGTAGCAGTGTCTTTTAGCAGTTAAAAGTAAAGCAAAGACTTCCTCGCCGCCTTTTAACAATTTGCTACTCCTTTGTAGAAAGCCAGAGTTGGTTACTCTGTTCTTTCTTTTCCTACAGGTCCATGACAGGGAGTGATGTACCTGCCACACCTAAGAATCAGCATCTATCATGCAATTGGATCTAAGGTAAGTGCCTTTGCCTTATAGGTACAGAAGGACAGCAGCACTTTCTGATGCTTTCTGGGACATAATAATCCTTATAGTTTAAGAATTCATATTGGGGACACAATATTTGACTTAAATACAGTATGGCACTTATTACAGTATGAGCAGGCATCTTGGATAATGGATGTAAGAGTTTAATAATAAAGGATATCCTTTATTTCATAACCTATCTCTCCTTTTTTACTTCTATGATGGGAGGTTTATTTTATTGCTAATAGCCTGGATAACTCTTGTGGGCTTATTTTCTTGGTGCTTAAAACGGGAAAGCCGTTTTTTAAACTGACAGGCACTTTCGCACATTTTTTTCACTGAAGAAAATATATTTGCAGCTAATATTGGACCCGCTAACGTAACCCGCACTTCCGGTTTTGCAGAGCAGTTGAGGACGATAGCGATCTTTTGCTTCAGAGCAGAAGATCTCCAGCTAGAAGTTTTCTTGTGTCTGGTTAGAGTTAATTTTCTACCCGGATCGCCTAAGAGGAGAGGAAATCTCTACAAGGAGTTCCGTTTTTTCCTCTTACTAGTGGGGTGTCTCTCTTGGCTGGTAGGAGCCTCAGGCAATCAGAGTTTTTGATGTTTATTTTTCATCTTCTACAGCCAAAATAATTAATTTGATAAATTTTACTTTACATAATATTTTATTTTTACTAGTGGGACCTTTTTACTCCATAGCATGGACTCTGAACAGAGTCAGTCCATCTCTATGGATAAATATTTATTATGCTTAGAGACCCACATTGTTCTTCCTATGCAATTTTGTTCCTCTTGCTTAGCTAAAACTTTAAAATTTATGGATAAATTACTCTCTTCTGAGCCGACTGTCTCTCAGAATAATGCTGTGCGGGACATGCCTCAGCTTTCTCCTCAAATATCCCAAGCCTTAATTGTTTCTCATACTGTGCCTTCTGTGTCCTCTCAACCACCTGGGGGTGTTCATTTACCTGGGGATTTTGCCGCTCAAATTTCTTCTGCAGTAACAGCGGCTTTGTCAGCTTTCCCTTCATCGGGTAAGCGCAAGAGAAAATCTAAACATCTGCCTGATAGAGTAAGGCTTCTGACTCTAGGTCTGCATTAGCCATTTTGTCTCGGATATCTGGTGAGAATACTTCAGTAGCTTCTGAAGGTGAGATCTCAGACTGACACTTAAGCAGAAAAATCTTCAGCTACTATAGACGTCTCTGAACCTTCGGTTGCTGTCAACCCCACAAGGTCTTCTAAATTGGATAGAGTTTATAATTCCCCATCTTCTGAGGAGGTTTTTTCTGTTCCAAGGAAGATGTCTGAAATTATTGCTCAGGAATGGGATAAGCCAGGGGTTCCTTTTTCCCCTTCCCCTGTTTTTAAAAAGATGTTTCCTGTTGCTTACTCTATTCGTGACTCATGGCGCATTGTTCCTAAAGTAGAAGGAGCTATTTCTACTCTTGCTAAGAGAACTACCATTCCTATAGAGGATATTTTTTTCTTTTAAGGACCCAATGAGCAAGAAGCTAGAGGCTTATTTAAAAAAATGTACATCCATCAGGGGTTACAGTGGCAACTGCATCTTATTAGTGCGATGCATTGTCTGATCTTATTACAGAGGAAACTACGGTAAAGGAGATCCAAGATAGGATCAAAGCTCTCAAATTGGCCAATACCTTTATCTGTGATGCCAATATGCAGATAATTCGTCTGGGAGCTAAGATGTCTAGTTTTACGGTACTAGCCCGCAGGACTCTGTGGTTAAAATCTTGGTCGGCCGATGTCTCTTTTAAGGCCAAGCTGTTGGCTTTACCTTACAAGTGAAAGACTCTGTTTAGACCTGGTCTGGCGGAGATCATTTCAGAGATTACAGGTGGAAAGGTATCTTTCCTACCTCAGGACAAGAAAAATAGAGGTCGTCAGACTTCTAATTTTCGTTCCTTGCGTAACATTAAGGGACAGAAGTCCTCCTCTTCCTCTTCAAAACCAGATCAACCAAGATCCTCTTGGAAATCCAACCAGCCCTGGAACAAGGGAAACAAAACAAGAAGCCTTCTGCTGACTCTAAATCAGCATAAAGGTTCCGCCCCCGATTCCAGTGTGGATCAGTTGGGGGGCAGGCTTTCTCTTTTTCGTCAAGCCTGGATACGTGATGCCCCAGACCCTTGGACGGTGGACATAGTATCCCAGGGTTACAGAATGAGATTCAAGTCTTGCCCTCCAAAGGGCAGATTTCTCCGGTCAAGACTATCCTCAAACCAAATAAAAGAGGCCTTCTTAAACTGCGCAAAAGGCCTATATTCTCTAGGAGTTATTGTTCCTGTCCCTCTAACAGAGCAGGGTCTAGGATTCTATTCAAATCTATTTGTGGTTCCCAAAAAGGAGGGAACTTTTCGGCCCATTCTAGACCTCAAGTGTCAACAAATTCCTCAGGGTTCCGTCCTTCAAGATGGAAACTATTTGTTCCATTCTTCCTTACAGTTTGGTACAGTTTATGATGACCATAGACCTGAAGGATGCATAACTTCATGTTTCCATTCTTAGAGAACACCATCAGTATCTGAGGTTTGACTCTCTAGACAAGCACTTCCAATTTGTTGCACTTCTATTTGGTCTGGCTACGGCTCCCAGAATATTCACAAAGGTTCTGGGGACGCTATTGGCTGTGATCAGATCCTAGGGAATTGCTGTGGTGCCTTATCTAGACGACATCTTGGTTCAGGCGTCATCTTTTCAACTAGCCCAATCTCATACAGAGATGCTGTTGTCTTTTCTACGTTCCCATGGGTGGAAGGTTAATTTGGAAAAAGTTATCTTGTTCCATCTACCAGAGTGTGTTTCCTAGGGACTATAATAGATTCCCTGTCTGAAGATTTCCCTGATGGAAATCAGAAAAAACAAAATTCTTGCTTCTGCCTTTCGTCCATCTGTGGCTCAATGCATGGAGGTAATTGGTCAGATGGTGGCATCCATGGACATCATTCCTTTTGCTCGGTTCCATCTTCAACGCTGCAACTTTGTATGCTCAGTCAAGGAAACGGAGATCATTCGGATTTATCACAGAGGATAAATCTGGATCCTCTAACAAGAGACTCTCTCGTGGTGGGTGTCACAGGAATATCTGTCTCAGGGCACTTGCTTTCTGAGACCTTCCTGGGAAATTGTGACTACGGACGCCAGCCTGTCAGGCTGGGGAGCTGTTTAAGGCCCTCTAAAGGCTCAGGGCCTGTGGGCTCGGGAAGAGTCCTATCTTTTATCCATAAACATCCTGGAGTTGAGAGCTATCTTTAATGCCCTATCAGCATTGCCTCAACTGTCGTTGGTCTGGTTTATAAGATTACAATCGGACATCACCACCTCAGTGGCTTTCATTAACCACCAGGGAGGGACTCGAAATTCCTTAGCCATGAAGGAGGTGACTCACATTCTGCAGTGGGCAGAAGCCCACGATTGTCTTCTATCTGCCATCCACATTCCAGGAGTGGACAACTGGGAAGCAGATTTTCTAAGCAGACAGACCTTTCATCCTGGGGAGTGGACTCTCCATCCGGAAGTGTTCTCTCAGATATCCCTTAAGTGGGGGGTTCCAGAGTTGAATCTAATGACTTCCCACCAAAACGCCTAGGTTCCAAAGTACGGTTCAAAGTCAAGAGATCCTCAGGCCGTTCTGATAGATGCTCTAGCGATTCCTTGGATGTTCTCTCTGGCATATCTGTTTCCTCCTTTTGCTCTCCTTCCACAAGTCATTGCTCATATTAAACAGGAGAGAGCATTGGTGATCCTAATAGTTCCTGCATGGCCTCACATGATCTTGTTTGCGGATCTGGTACGGATGTCATCTCTACCTCCTTGTAGGTTACCTCTGAGGAAGGACCTTCTTATTCAGGGTCCTTTCCTCCATCCAAACCTAGATTCTCTGAAGCTGACTGCTTGGAGATTAAACGCCTAATTCTGTCTAGACGTGGTTTTTCTGAAGCGGTCATTGAAACTATGATTCAGGCTCGAAAACTGGTTACTCGCAAGATTTACCATTAGATATGGTGTAAATATCTTTATTGGTGTGAATCTAAAGAGTTCTCCTGGAGCCGGGTGAGGATTCCACGGATTTTGTCTTTTCTTCAGGATGGCCTGCATAAGGGTTTATCGGTCAGTACCCTAAAGGGTCAAATTTCTGTGTTATCTATCCTTTTGCACAAACGTCTGTCAGACTTACCAGATGTTCAGGCTTTTGTTCAGGCCCTGGTTAGAATCAGGCCTGTGTTTAAACCTGTTGCTCCGTTTGAGCCAATGCATGCTGTTGATATAAAGTTGTTATCTTGGAAGGTTTTGTTTCTCCTTGCTATTTCTTCCACTTGCAGAGTCTCTGAACTTTCAGCTCTGCAGTGTGATTCCCTGTATCTTATTTTTCATGCAGATAAGGAAGTCCTTCGTACTAAATTGGGGTTTCTCCCTAAGGTGGTGTCGGATCGAAACATTAATCAGGAAATTGTTGTTCCTTATTTTTGTCCTAATCTTTCTTCTAATAAGGAATATCTTTTACATAACTTGGATGTTGTGCGGACTCTAAAATTTTACTTACAAGCCACTAAAGATTTTCAGCATTCTTCTGCCCTGTTTGTGGTTTTCTCTGGAAAGCCTAAGGGTCAGAAGGCCACTTCTTCTATTCTGTCTCTTTGTTTGAGAAGTTTGGTTCATTTAGCTTATGAGACTGCTGGACAGCAGCCTCTTGAGAGAATTACGGCTCATTCAACTAGGGTTGTCTCCTCCTCTTGGGCTTTCAAAAATGAATCTTCTGTGGATCAGATTTGCAAGGCGGTTATATGGTCCTCTCTGCATTCTTTTTACAAATTTGATACTTTTGCCTCGGCTGAGGCCTCTTTTGGGAGAAAGGTTCTTCAAGCGGTGGTGAATTCCGTTTAGGTCCATTTTCCATTTCCTTCGGCTGAATGACTGGGGGTTATGGGTAAGGCAGTTACACTTACCAGCTTTGCTGGGGTGCTCTTTGCCTCCTTCTGTTGGTCAGGAGTTAAATATCCCACTAGTAATTGGAATGACGTCGTGGACTCTCCATGTCCGGAAAGAAAGAAATTTATCAGGTATGCGTAAATTTTGTTTTCTCTTGTTAAGTGTATCCAGTCCACGGATCATCCATTACTTGTGGGATATTCTCCTTCCCAACAGGAAGTTGCAAGAGGATCACCCACAGCAGAGCTGCTATATAGCTCCTCCCCTCACTGCCATATCCAGTCATTCTCTTGCAACTCTCAACTAAGATGGAGGTCATAAGAGGACTGTGGTGTTTTATACTTAGTTTATTTCTTCAATCAAAAGTTTGTTATTTTTAAATGGTACCGGAGTGTACTGTTTATCTCAGGCAGTATTTAGAAGAAGAATCTGCCTGCGTTTTCTATGATCTTAGCAGAAGTAACTAAGATCCTTTGCTGTTCTCACATATTCTGAGGAGTGAGGTAACTTCAGAGGGGGAATAGCGTGCAGGTTTTCCTGCAATAAGGTATGTGCAGTTAAAATATTTTTCTAGGGATGGAATTTGCTAGAAAATGCTGCTGATACCGAAGTAATGTAAGTAAAGCCTTAAATGCAGTGATAGCGACTGGTATCAGGCTTATTAATAGAGATACATACTCTTATAAAAGTGTATTTTAAAACGTTTGCTGGCATGTTTAATCGTTTTTTACATATGTTTGGTGATAAAACTTATTGGGGCCTAGTTTTTTTCCACATGGCTGGCTTGAATTTTGCCTAGAAACAGTTCCTGGAGGCTTCCCACTGTTGTAATATGAGTGGGAGGGGCCTATTTTGGCATTTTTTTGCACAGCAAAAATTACAGACACAGACATCCAGCTTCCTGCATGATCCAGGACTTCTCTGAAGGGCTCAAACGGCTTCAAAAGTCGTATTGAGGGAGGTAAAAAGCCACAGTAGAGCTGTGGCAGTTGTTGTGACTGTTTAAAAAACGTTTTTGTCATTTGTTATTCCGTTTTTGGTATTAAGGGGTTAATCATCCATTTGCAAGTGGGTGCAATGCTCTGCTAACTTGTTACATACACTGTAAAAATTTCGTTAGTGTAACTGCATTTTTTCACTGTTATTTCAAAATTTGGGAAAATTTGTGTTTCTTATAGGCGCAGTAACGTTTTTTATATTGCTTGTAAACTTGTTTTAAAGTGTTTTCCAAGCTTGCTAGTCTCATTGCTAGTCTGTTTAAACATGTCTGACACAGAGGAACCTACTTGTTCATTATGTTTGAAAGCCATGGTGGAGCCCCATAGGAGAATGTGTACTAAATGTATTGATTTCACCTTAAACAGTAAAGATCAGTCTTTATCTATAAAATAATTATCACCAGAGGGTTCTGTCGAGGGGGAAGTTATGCCGACTAACTCTCCCCACGTGTCAGACCCTTCGCCTCCCGCTCAGGGGACGCACGCTAATATGGCGCCAATTACATCAGGAACGCCCATAGCGATTACCTTGCAGGACATGGCTGCAATCATGAATAATACCCTGTCAGAGGTATTTTCTAGATTGCCTGAATTAAGAGGCAAGCGCGATAGCTCTGGGGTTAGGAGAGATACAGAGCGCGCAAATGCTGTTAGAGCCATGTCTGATACTGCGTCACAGTATGCAGAACATGAGGACGGAGAGCTTCAGTCTGTGGTGACATCTCTGACTCGGGGAAACCTGATTCTAAGACCGCGAGGCCTAGCGGTGGCTCCGTATCTAGACGACATCCTGATACAGGCGTCAAGCTTTTAAATTGCCAAGTCTCATACAGAGATAGTTCTGGCATTTCTGAGGTCGCATGGGTGGAAGCTTCTAAATGCTTGCCGTGTCCTTCATTCCATTCCACGCCCGTCAGTGGCTCAGTGCATGGAAGTAATCGGCTTAATGGTAGCGGCAATGGACATAGTGCCATTTGCGCGCCTGCATCTCAGACCGCTGCAATTATGCATGCTAAGTCAGTGGAATGGGGATTACTCAGATGTGTTCCCTCTACTAAATCTGGATCAAGAGACCAGAGATTCTCTTCTCTGGTGGCTTTCTCGGGTCCATCTGTCCAAGGGTATGACCTTTCGCAGGCCAGATTGGACGATTGTAACAACAGATGCCAGCCTTCTAGGTTGGGGCGCAGTCTGGAACTCCCTGAAGGCTCAGGGATCGTGGTCTCAGGAGGAGAAACTCCTCCCAATAAATATTCTGGAGTTAAGAGCAATATTCAGTGCTCTTCTAGCTTGGCCTCAGTTAGCAACACTGAGGTTCATCAGATTTCAGTCGGACAACATCACGACTGTGGCTTACATCAACCATCAAGGGGGAACCAGGAGTTCCCTAGCGATGTTAGAAGTCTCAAAGATAATTCGCTGGGCAGAGTCTCACTCTTGCCACCTGTCAGCGATCCACATCCCAGGCGTAGAGAACTGGGAGGCGGATTTTCTAAGTCGTCAGACTTTTCATCCGGGGGAGTGGAAACTCCATCCGGAGGTGTTTGCTCAACTGATCCATCGTTGGGGCAAACCAGAACTGGATCTCATGGCGTCTCGCCAGAACGCCAAGCTTCCTTGTTACGGATCCAGGTCCAGGGACCCGGGAGCAACGCTGATAGATGCTCTAGCAGCTCCTTGGTTCTTCAACCTGGCCTATGTGTTTCCACCGTTTCCTCTGCTCCCTCGACTGATTGCCAAAATCAAACAGGAGAGAGCATCAGTGATTCTGATAGCGCCTGCGTGGCCACGCAGGACCTGGTATGCAGACCTAGTGGACATGTCATCTCTTCCACCATGGACTCTGCCTCTGAGGCAGGACCTTCTAATACAAGGTCCTTTCAATCATCCAAATCTACTTTCTCTGAGACTGACTGCATGGAGATTGAACGCTTGATTCTATCAAGGCGTGGCTTCTCCGAGTCAGTCATTGATACCTTAATACAGGCTCGGAAGCTTGTCATCAGGAAAATCTGCCATAAGATATGGCGTAAATATCTTTATTGGTGTGAATCCAAGAGTTACTCATGGAGTAAGGTTAGGATTCCTAGGATATTGTCCTTTCTCCAAGAGGGTTTGGACAAAGGCTTATCAGCTAGTTCTTTAAAAGGACAGATCTCTGCTCTGTCTATTCTTTTGCACAAGCGTCTGGCAGAAGTTCCAGACGTCCAGGCATTTTGTCAGGCTTTGGTTAGGATTAAGCCTGTGTTTAAAACTGTTGCTCCCCCGTGGAGCTTAAACTTGGTTCTTAAAGTTCTTCAGGGAGTTCCGTTTGAACCCCTTCATTCCATTGATATTAAACTTTTATCTTGGAAAGTTCTGTTTTTGATGGCTATTTCCTCGGCTCGAAGAGTCTCTGAGTTATCTGCCTTACATTGTGATTCTCCTTATCTGATTTTTCATTCAGACAAGGTAGTTCTGCGTACCAAACCTGGGTTTTTACCTAAGGTGGTTTCTAACAGGAATATCAATCAAGAGATTGTTGTTCCATCATTGTGTCCTAATCCTTCTTCAAAGAAGGAACGTCTTTTGCATAATCTGGACGTAGTCCATGCCTTGAAGTTTTACTTACAGGCTACTAAAGATTTTCGTCAAACATCTGCCCTGTTTGTCTTTTACTCTGGACAGAGGAGAGGTCAAAAAGCTTCGGAGCATAATACGCTTAGCCTATGAGACTGCTGGACAGCAGCCCCCTGAAAGGATTACAGCTCTTTCTACTAGAGCTGTGGCTTCCACCTGGGCCTTTAAAAATGAGGCCTCTGTTGAACAGATTTGCAAGAGTGTGACTTGGTCTTCGCTTCACACCTTTTGAAAATTTTACAAATTTGACACTTTTGCTTCTTCGGAGGCTGTTTTTGGGAGAAAGGTTCTACAGGCAGTGGTTCCTTCCATTTAAGTTCCTGCCTTGTCCCTCCCATCATCCGTGTACTTTAGCTTTGGTATTGGTATCCCACAAGTAATGGATGATCCGTGGACTGGATACACTTAACAAGAGAAAACATAATTTATGCTTACCTGATAAATTTATTTCTCTTGTAGTTTATCCAGTCCACTGCCCGCCCTGTCCTTTTAAGGCAGGTCTAAATTTTAATTAAACTACAGTCACCACTGCACCCTATGGGTTTCTCCTTTCTCGTCTTGTTTCGGTCGAATGACTGGATATGGCAGTGAGGGGAGGAGCTATATAGCAGCTCTGCTGTGGGTGATCCTCTTGCAACTTCCTGTTGGGAAGGAGAATATCCCACAAGTAATGGATGATCCGTGGACTGGATACACTACAAGAGAAATAAATTGATCAGGTAAGCATAAATTATGTTTTTGTCAAAAAATTGTTCAAGAATATATTTAAGATTTTGACAACAGATTTTTCCAACAGTGAATTAGAACAAAAGAAAACACAGTTGTGCTCATAAGTTTACATACCCTGACAGAATTGATGAATTCTTGGCCATTTTTCAGAGAATATGAATCATAACACAAAAACTTTTCTTTCACTCATGGTTAGTGTTTGGCTGAAGCCATTTATTATCAATTAATTGTGTTTACTCGTTTTAAATCATAATAAAACACGTACTTTTTAAAAGTTATGAGCACAACTGTATACAACCCATACCAACAATAAAAAAATATATATATATATATATATATAAGAAAATAATTAGTGACATCACTATGGAGACCATAATAATAGTAGAAATGGGAAACCTGCAACACTCAACTAGAGGGCAGCCCCACCTCATATTAAGTGGGTATATGCTGTCATAGTAGAGACCGGGATCTATGCAGTCCCCCAATCTCACTACAATTAAGGAGATATCACTTTAAGATACAAAGGTTTATGTTGTTATAGCAACATAACTTATCTTAAAGTTGTGACATCACTGTCATTATTTTCTTATATATGTTTTTGATTGTTGGTATGGGTTGTATATTTACTTTTGTTCTAACTCACTGAAAAATCTCTTGCCAAGATTTAAAATAAATTCTTGTACTTTTTTTGACAAAAGTGCTTGATTCCCTGTCTTTTTTGGGACGTGTGTTTAACATACTGTATATACGTCTATTTCTTTCTTCTTTTTTTGGTACAATATTATTAATAAGGTTCTGCACCATTTATATTGAATTTTATTTTTCTTGTTTATATTATTATATTTTTTCTGTTTCTCCATTCCTTATATTGTGTATTTAGTTGTTTGCTGTGATATAGTGCTGTCTCTGGGCCCGATTATCTAAAGTTCTCCGCTTTGGCGAGATTATCTAACACATCTTGTCAGTCCTGCAACGCACCTCAAATCATTTTAGAAAGGCAAATTTTAATTTGAGAGTTGTTTATTTAGCTATGTAGGATTCTGAATGGGAAGGAGAGACCCCTATGTAACAATATAATGCTCAGAAAAAGCCTCCAAAGATTTTCTCTCCATGCTGACGAGCTTTTGATCATTAGGCCCTCTGTATTGGCCCCTACAGCTGGCACACATTCACTCTATGCATAGATGGTGATTGTTTCTTATTTTCTTAAAGGGACAGTCTACACCAGAATTTTTATTGTTTAAAAAGATAGATAATCCCTTTATTACCCAATCCCCAGATTTTTCATAACTAACACAGCTATATTAATATATATTTTACATCTGTGATTACCTTGTATCTAAGCCTCTGCAAACTACCTCCTTATCTCAGTGCTTTTGACAGACAAGCAGATTAGCCTATCAGTGCAGACTCCTAAATAACTCCACAGGAGTGAGCACAATGTTATCTATATGACACACATGACCTAGTACTGTCTAACTGTGAAAAACTTTCAAAATGCTCTGAGCTAAGAGGCGGTTTTAACGGTTTAGAAATCAGTTTGAGCCTAGCTAGGTTTAGCTTTTAAAAAATTACCACCAAGGGAACAAAGCAAATGTATTGATAAAAGTCAATTGGAAAGTTGATTAAAATTACATGCCCTATCTGAATCATAAAAGTTTAATTTTGACTAGACTGTCCCTTTAAGGTTTTAAATTTGTGGGTCTAGTAAACCTTAACAACTCATCATAATTATGGGTTGATATAAATTGGTGTATGACAGATTTATATTGTTGCACATTTCCTACCTGAAAAGGGGCTGCATCACATTGAGAAGCAACACATTTCAGCTACCTCCTTTGTTAAACCATATACTACAGAAAATTTCCATCATTTTAAAGGGACACTGAACCCAATTTTTTTCTTTCATGATTCAGATAGAGCAGCAATTTTAAGCAACTTTCTAATTTTACTCGTATTATCAATATTTCTTCGTTTTCTTGGTATCTTTATTTGAAAAAGCAGGAATGTAAGCATACAGGCTGACCCATCTTTGGTTCAGCACCTGGGTTGTGCTTGCTGATTGGGGGCTTAATGTAGCCACTAATCAGCAAGCGCTATCCAGGGTGCTGAACAAAAATGGGCCAGCTGCTATGCTTACATTCCTGCTTTTTCAAATAAAGATACCAAGAGAACAAAAAAAATTGAAAATAGGAGTAAATTAGAAAGTTGCTTAAAGGGCCATGATACCCTAATGTTGAAACACTTGAATGTGATGCAGCATAGCTGTTAAAAGACGACTAGAAAATATCACCTGAACATCTCTATGTAAAAAAGAAAGATATTTTTCCTCAATGTCCTAAGTATTCACACCCCATTGTAAAGGACTTTAAGCAGCAAATCAGTATGCCTGTCCTGGGACATGCAAGGAGTGAGCCTCATGCACTCTTGTGTTATTTCCCTATTCAGTGTAAGGAAGTTTACAATGAAATCTCATGAGAGTTAAGTGAAATCTCATGAGATCACAGTAAAAGAGTTCATGACCTCAGCACTGCTGATGCTAATTGGCTGCAGTTAATTTCTTCATTATTTTTATTATTATTTTTTACCTGCAGCTGGACAGCAACTGAAGTATAACTTTTTACACAGAACTTACTCTGGTGAGTTGGGGAAATTGTGAGGTAAAATATCTTCCTTTTGTACATAGAGATGCTCAGGTGATATTTTCCTGTGAGCTTTTTACAGTTATACTGCATCAGTTTCAAGTGATTTAGTATATGAGTATTATGTCCCTTTAAAACTGCCTACTCTATCTGAATCATGAAATAAAAAAAATGTATTCAGTATCCCTTAAAGTTGACCTTTATAAACCTAATTGTTCAGAAGATGTCCAGAATGTGTGCATGCTTCAAATGCAAGTTGTTTTCTTTTTTGCAGGCCTTACAGAGTCATGTGATGATGCTGTACAATATGCAATGGGTTTATAAGAATGTGCAAAGAGACCAACAAACTCATGGGATTCTTAACCCTACTCTGCAATGATCTGTCTGACAAATGCCTCTTCTCCCGTAACTCCACAATAGGGACAACATGCAATGAATGGAATGGCAGACGGGTAATGCCAAGTATGGAGCGCAGCTCGGTCTGCATATAACAGCCAAATATGGACTGCAAGGAGAAATGCATCTCCTGGAAAAAAAGAAAAAAAAACTGGAATTATTATTTTTGAGATAAAAATAAAGCATGTTAGCTTAAAAAAAAAAATATATATATATAAATATAAATATATGTATAGCTATATACCTATTTAAAAAAAAAAAAGGAAAAAGCATACACTAATTGCTATTATGTTCCTAAAGGGGGAAAAACAAATTGTTGATCCCTAAACACGCATGTGTTGCTGTGGCTTTCTCCTTTAAATGGCCCTCAAGGAACTCTTATGGACAATCATGCTTCAAGAGTGATGCAGAGAGTCTTCTTCAGAGAATGCACTATTCTGATGATGAGAGACACCCACAGATATGCGCACAGGGGTTGCCTCATATTTCTTTTTGTAAAATATGTATTTATGTGCAATTTTTTTTATTTTATTTTGTAAATAGGTTTTCTCCCTTCTCTCTTTCAACTTGTAATAAAACAGGCTTTTTACCACTGTTGTGCCCTGCAAAATGTAAGGACAATTTTAATTGATGATATATGGTAGTAGTTGGGTCAAAGGAAAGAGTGTATGTTAGTAAAATTTGATTATACAATCAAGAGAGAGAGGTTTCTCTGACCATAATACGATTCTTCCAATCAATATTATCTTTGTATATACAGGACTAGCATATGTATACATCAGGGAGCTCTAAATAACATCGAACCACTCACCCCTTTGCATGCCTTTTTTTTCTAACACCTGAGACCTCATATCTGAGCCCTTGTAACTTTTTTTGTGCAATATTTTCATTTTTTAAGAATTTTTATTAGCATTATTATGAGTGTACCTTTACTTTTCAATGTATCTGTGATGTGTTTTGTGACACTTATTTTTGTTTTGCGTAACAGTTAACCAGAGCTCTGAGGTTGCTGTAATCATTCTAGTGTAAATCGCAATTGCGCCCACATGTTCGCATTTACTTTCAACTTGTAATATCAGTGTTCCTTCTGACACGTGCAAATAGCTGCGATAAACCTGATTTCTCCAACATTGGTGTGTCCGGTCCACGGCGTCATCCTTACTTGTGGGAATATCTCTTCCCCAACAGGAAATGGCAGAGAGTCCCAGCAAAGCTGGCCATATAGTCCCTCCTAGGCTCCGCCCACCCCAGTCATTCTCTTTGCCGTTGCACAGGCAACATCTCCACAGAGATGGTTAAGAGTATGTGGTGTTTAGTTGTAGTTTTTTTTATTCTACTATCAAGAGTTTGTTATTTTAAAATAGTGCTGGTATGTACTATTTACTCTGAAACAGAAAAAGATGAAGAATTCTGTTTGTGAGAGGAAGATGATTTTAGCAGACAGTAACTAAAATCCTTTGCTGTTTCCACATAGGACTGTTGAGATGAAGTAACTTCAGTTGGGGGAAACAGTTAGCAGACTTTTCTGCTTAAGGTATGACTAGCCATATTTCTAACAAGACTGTGTAATGCTGGAAGGCTGTCATTTCCCCTCATGGGGACCGGTAAGCCATTTTCTTAGTCTCAAGCAGAATAAAGGGCTTAAAATGGGCTATAAAACTGGTAGACACTTTTATGGGCAAAATCGATTGCTTTATTTGGGCATTTTATACATGTTTATGCTGGTTTTTCACATTTATAAACTTGGGGAACGTTTTTTAACGTCAGGCACTATGTTAGACACCTTTTCCAGTCAGGAAGGGCCTTCCCAGTTGTAGGCTGAGCCTCATTTTCGCGCCATTACTGCACAGTTGTTTTTGAGAGCAAGTCATGCAGATGCATGTGTGAGGACCTGAAAATAGTTGGAAAAGTTCCTAGAAGGCATCATTTGGTATCGTATTCCCCTCTGGGCTTGGTAGAGTCGCAGCAAAGGCTGTAGCTAGGACTGTAGAGGGGTTAAAACTGTAACCGGCTCCGGTTTCATTATTTTAAGGGTTAAAGCTATGAAAATTGGTGTGCAATACTTTTAATGCTTTAAGACACTGTGGTGAATTTTGAACAATTCCTTCATATTTTTTCACATATTCAGTAATAAAGTGTGCTCTGTTTAAAATTTAAAGAGACAGTAACGGTTTTGTGTTTTACTGACAAGTTTAAGCCTGTTTAACATGTCTGTGCCTTCAGATAAGCTATGTTCTATATGTATGAAAGTCAATGTGTCTCCCCCTTCTAAATTATGTGATAATTGTGCCAAAGCATTCAAACAAAGTAAGGACAGTACTGTCACAGATAATGAAGTTGCCCAAGATGATTCTTCAGATGAAGGGAGTAGACATGGTTCTACATCATCTCCTTCTGTGTCTACACCAGTTTTGCCCACGCAGGAGGCCCCTAGTACTTCTAGCTCGCCAATGCTTATTACCATGCAACAATTGACGGCTGTAATGGATAACTCCATATCAAATATTTTATCCAAAATGCCTGCATATCAGAGAAAGCGTGATTGCTCTGTTTTAAACACTGAAGAGCAGGAGGGCGCTGATGATAATTGTTCTGTCATACCCTCACACCAATCTGAAGGGGCCATGAGGGAGGTTTTGTCAGATGGGGAAATTTCAGATTCAGGAAAAATTTCCCAACAGGCTGAACCTGATGTTGTGACATTTAAATTAGAACATCTCCGCGCACTGCTTAAGGAGGTGTTATCTACTCTGGATGATTGTGACAACCTGGTCATTCCAGAAAAATTATGCAAGATGGACAAGTTCCTAGAGGTTCCGGTGCACCCCGACGGTTTTCCTATACCCAAGCGGGTGGCGGACATAGTGAATAAGGAATGGGAGAAGCCCGGCATACCTTTTGTTCCCCCTCCTATATTTAAGAAATTATTTCCTATGGTCGACCCCAGAAAGGACTTATGGCAGACAGTCCCTAAGGTCGAGGGGGCAGTTTCTACTCTAAACAAGCGCACTACTATTCCTATCGAGGATAATTGTGCTTTCAAAGATCCTATGGATAAAAAATTGGAGGGTTTGCTTAAAAAGATTTTTATACAGCAAGGTTACCTTCTTCAACCCATTTCGTGCATTGTTCCTGTCACTACAGCAGCGTGGTTCTGGTTCGAGGAACTAGAGAGACTCCATATGAGGAGGTTATGGACAGAGTTCACGCACTTAAGTTGGCTAACTCCTTTATTTTAGATGCCGCTTTGCAAATAGCTAGATTAGCGGCGAAAAATTCAGGGTTTGCAATTGTGGCGCGCAGAGCGCTTTGGCTAAAGTCTTGGTCAGCGGATGTATCATCCAAGACAAAATTGCTTAATATCCCCTTCAAGGGTAAAACTCTCTTTGGGCCAGAATTGAAAGAGATTATCTCAGACATCACTGGGGGAAAGGGCCACGCCCTCCCACAAGATAGGCCTTTCAAAGCCAAGAATAAGTCTAATTTTCGTTCCTTTCATAATTTCAGGAAAGGACCGGGCTCTAATTCTGCATCCTCTAAGCAAGAGGGTAATACCTCACAGACCAAACCAGCCTGGAAACCGATGCAAGGCTGGAACAAGGGTAAGCAGGCCAAGAAGCCTGCCGCTGCTAACAAAACAGCATGAAGGAGTAGCCCCCGATCCGGGACCGGATCTAGTGGGGGGCAGACTCTCTCTCTTTGCTCAGGCTTGGGCAAGAGATGTTCAGGATCCCTGGACGCTAGAAATAGTTTCTCAGGGTTATCTTCTTGAATTCAAGGAACTACCCCCAAGGGGAAGGTTCCACATGTCTAACTTATCCTCAAACCAAATAAAGAGACAGGCATTCTTACATTGTGTAGAAGACCTGTTAAAGATGGGGGTGATACACCCAGTTCCAACGGCGGAACAAGGAATGGGATTTTACTCAAATCTGTTTGTAGTTCCCAAAAAAGAGGGAACTTTCAGACCAATCCTGGATTTAAAGATCCTAAACAAATTTCTCAGAGTACCATCGTTCAAGATGGAAACCATTCGAACGATTCTACCCACAATTTAGGAAGGTCAATTTATGACTACCGTGGATCTAAAGGATGCGTATCTACATATCCCTATCCACAAAGAACATCATCAGTTCCTAACATTACCAGTTTGTGGCACTCCCATTCGGGTTAGCCACTGCTCCAAGGATTTTCACAAAGGTACTCGGATCCCTTCTAGCGGTTCTAAGACCAAGGGGCATTGCAGTAGTACCGTACTTGGACGACATTCTAGTACAAGCGTCGTCCCTTTCAAAGGCAAAGGCTCACTCAGACATCGTTCTGGCCTTTCTCAGATCTCACGGATGGAAGGTGAACATAGAAAAAAGTTCCCTGTCTCCGTCGTCAAGAGTTCCCTTCTTGGGAACAATAATAGATTCCTTAGAAATGAGGATTTTCTTGACAGAAGTCAGAAAGTCAAAACTTCTAAACGCTTTTCAAGTTCTTCATTCTATTCCTCGTCCTTCCGTAGCTCAGTGCATGGAAGTAGTAGGTTTGATGGTTGCAGCAATGGACATAGTTCCTTTTGCGCAAATTCATCTAAGACCATTACAACTGTGCATGCTGAAACAGTGGAATTGGGACTATACAGACTTGTCTCCAGTGATTCAAGTAGATCAGAAGACCAGAGACTCACTCCGTTGGTGGCTAACCCAGGATCACCTATCCCAGGGAATGAGCTTCCGCAGTCCAGAGTGGGTCATCGTCACGACCGACGCCAGCCTAGTGGGCTGGGGCGCGGTCTGGGAATCCCTGAAAGCTCAGGGACTGTGGTCTCGGGAAGAGTCTCTTCTCCCGATAAACATTCTGGAACTAAGAGCGATATTCAATGCTCTCAGGGCTTGGCCTCAGCTAGCAAAGGCCAGATTCATAAGATTCCAATCAGACAACATGACTGTTGCGTATCTCAATCATCAGGGGGGAACAAGGAGTTCCCTAGCGATGAAAGAAGTGACCAAAATAATACAATGGGCGGAGAATCACTCCTGCCACCTATCTGCGATCCACATCCCAGGTGTGGAAAACTGGGAAGCGGATTATTTGAGTCGTCAGACATTCCATCCGGGGGAGTGGGAACTCCACCCGGAGATCTTTGCCCAGTTGACGCAACTATGGGGCATTCCAGATATGGATCTGATGGCGTCTCGTCAGAACTTCAAGGTTCCTTGCTACGGGTCCAGATCCAGGGATCCCAAGGCGACTCTAGTGGATGAACTAGTAGCGCCTTGGACCTTCAACCTAGCTTATGTGTTTCCACCGTTTCCTCTCATTCCCAGGCTGGTAGCCAGGATCAAACAGGAGAGGGCCTCTGTGATCTTGATAGCTCCTGCGTGGCCACGCAGGACTTGGTATGCAGACCTGGTGAATATGTCATCGGTTCCACCATGGAAGCTACCTTTGAGACAGGACCTTCTTGTTCAGGGTCCATTCGAACATCCAAATCTGGTCTCCCTCCAGCTGACGGCTTGGAGATTGAACGCTTGATTCTATCAAAGCGTGGGTTTTCAGATTCCGTGATAGATACTCTGGTTCAAGCCAGAAAACCAGTAACTAGAAAGATTTACCATAAAATATGGAAAAGATATATCTGCTGGTGTGAATCCAAGGGATTCCCATGGAATAAGATAAAGATTCCTAGGATTCTTTCCTTTCTACAAGAAGGTTTGGATAAAGGATTATCTGCAAGTTCTCTAAAGGGACAGATTTCTGCTTTATCTGTCCTACTACACAAACGACTGGCAGTTGTGCCAGATGTTCAATCATTTGTTCAGGCTTTGGTTAGGATAGGTCTGTTTACAGACCTTTGACTCCTCCCTGGAGTTTAAATCTAGTTCTTTCAGTTCTTCAAGGGGTTCCGTTTGAACCTTTACATTCCATAGATATTAAGTTGTTATCTTGGAAAGTTTTGTTTTTGGTTGCTATTTCTTCTGCTAGAAGAGTTTCTGAGTTATCTGCTCTACAGTGTACTCCACCCTATCTGGTGTTCCATTCAGATAAGGTTGTTCTGCGTACTAAGCGTGGTTTTCTACCAAAGGTTGTTTCCACCATAATATTAATCAGGAGATAGTTGTACCTTCTTTGTGTCCGAATCCAGTTTCAAAGAAGGAACGTTTGCTACACAATTTAGATGTAGTCCGTGCTCTAAAGTTCTACTTAGAAGCTACAAAAGAGTTCAGACAAACTTCTTCTCTGTTTGTCGTCTATTCTGGTAAAAGGAGAGGTCAAAAAGCAACTTCTACCTCTCTTTCCTTTTGGCTTAAAAGCATCATCCGATTGGCTTATGAGACTGCCAGACGGCAGCCTCCTGAAAGAATCACAGCTCACTCCACTAGGGCTGTAGCTTCCACATGGGCCTTCAAGAACGAGGCTTCTGTTGATCAGATATGTAAGGCAGCGACTTGGTCTTCACTGCACACTTTTGCCAAATTTTACAAATTTGATACTTTTGCTTCTTCGGAGGCTATTTTTGGGAGAAAGGTTTTGCAAGCCGTGGTGCCTTCCGTTTAGGTGACCTGATTTGCTCCCTCCCTTCATCCGTGTCCTAAAGCTTTGGTATTGGTTCCCACAAGTAAGGATGATGCCGTGGACCGGACACACCAATGTTGGAGAAAACAGAATTTATGCTTACCTGATAAATTACTTTCTCCAACGGTGTGTCCGGTCCACGGCCCGCCCTGGTTTTTTAATCAGGTCCGATGAATTATTTTCTTTAACTACAGTCACCACGACACCCTATGGTTTCTCCTATTTTTTCCTCCTGTCCGTCGGTCGAATGACTGGGGTGGGCGGAGCCTAGGAGGGACTATATGGCCAGCTTTGCTGGGACTCTTTGCCATTTCCTGTTGGGGAAGAGATATTCCCACAAGTAAGGATGACACCGTGGACCGGACACACCGTTGGAGAAAGTAATATCAGGTAAGCATAAATTCTGTTATCGCTGGCCCTAAATACAGGGAGTGCAGAATTATTAGGCAAGTTGTATTTTTGAGGATTAATTTTATTATTGAACAACCATGTTCTCAATGAACCCAAAAAACTCATTAATATCAAAGCTGAATAGTTTTGGAAGTAGTTTTTAGTTTGTTTTTAGTTATAGCTATTTTAGGGGGATATCTGTGTGTGCAGGTGACTATTACTGTGCATAATTATTAGGCAACTTAACAAAAAACAAATATATACCCATTTCAATTTTTTATTTTTACCAGTGAAACCAATATAACATCTCAACATTCACAAATATACATTTCTGACATTCAAAAACAAAACAAAAACAAATCAGTGACCAATATAGCCACCTTTCTTTGCAAGGACACTCAAAAGCCTGCCATCCATGGATTCTGTCAGTGTTTTGATCTGTTCACCATCAACATTGCGTGCAGCAGCAACCACAGCCTCCCAGACACTGTTCAGAGAGGTGTACTGTTTTCCCTCCTTGTAAATATCACATTTGATGATGGACTACAGGTTCTCAATGGGGTTCAGATCAGGTGAACAAGGAGGCCATGTCATTAGATTATCTTCTTTTATACCCTTTCTTGCCAGCCACGCTGTGGAGTACTTGGACGCGTGTGATGGAGCATTGTCCTGCATGAAAATCATGTTTTTCTTGAAGGATGCAGACTTCTTCCTGTACCACTGCTTGAAGAAGGTGTCTTCCAGAAACTGGCAGTTGGACTGGGAGTTGAGCTTGACTCGATCCTCAACCCGAAAAGGCCCCACAAGCTCATCTTTGATGATACCAGCCCAAACCAGTACTCCACCTCCACCTTGCTGGCGTCTGAGTCGGACTGGAGCTCTCTGCCCTTTACCAATCCAGCCACTGGCCCATCAAGACTCACTCTCATTTCATCAGTCCATAAAACCTTAGAAAAATCAGTCTTGAGATATTTCTTGGCCCAGTCTTGACATTTCAGCTTGTGTGTCTTGTTCAGTGGTGGTCGTCTTTCAGCCTTTATTACCTTGGCCATGTCTCTGAGTATTGCACACCTTGTGCTTTTGGGCACTCCAGTGATGTTGCAGCTCTGAAATATGGCCAAACTGGTGGCATCTTGGCAGCTGCACACTTGACTTTTCTCAGTTCATGGGCGGTTATTTTGCTCCTTAGTTTTTCCACACGCTTCTTGCGACCCTGTTGACTATTTTGAATGAAACGCTTGATTGTTCGATGATCACGCTTCAGAAGCTTTGCAATTTTAAGAGTGCTGCATCCCTCTGCAAGATATCTCACTATTTTTGACTTTTCTGAGCCTGTCAAGTCCTTCTTTTGACCCATTTTGCCAAAGGAAAGGAAGTTGCCTAATAATTATGCACACCTGATATAGGGTGTTGATGGCATTAGACCACACCCCTTCTCATTACAGAGATGCACATCACCTAATATGCTTAATTGGTAGTAGGCTTTCGAGCCTATACAGCTTGGAGTAAGACAACATGCATAAAGAGGATGATGTGGTCAAAATACTAATTTGCCTAATAATTCTGCACACAGTGTACATTTCATGCATTTCCCTCTATGCATGGGTGCTACACTCGTCTAGATATATAGACACCTTTATATACACATAACCATGGGTACCTCCAAACATAAAAATAATCATAGTATACAGACAATGGTACAGTATTAGACCATCATCCCCTAAATATACTACAACAGTGATGATATCTGTTGATACAAATACATGCATATATCTATTTGTACTGAAAAATCTGTAACTGCTTTAGGAATAAGTAATGATAATACACATTAGCCATATACACATTTATGCAGCCAAGTGTACCTATGCAGACCTCTGATATCCTTAAAGGGACATACAGTGCATATGTGTTTAACAACTGCAAAGGTGTTAAAGAGACATTATACACTCGATTTTTCTTTGCATAAATGTTTTGTACATGATCCATTTATATAGCCCATGCAGGGTTTTTTTTTTTAAAGTCTTTAGTTTTGCTTATTTTTAAACTGCATCGCTCTGGTTTTCAGACTCCTAACCAAGCCCCAAAGTTTTAGGAGAATACCAACGTATACCTACTCCAGCTTGCTTCTGTTTGTGTAAAGAGTTTTTTTCATATGCAGGGGGAGGGGGCAGTGTCTATTTCCCACTTGCAGTGGGTGTTCCAGCTACCTTTTAAACAGAGCTAAACTGGGTGCGTCTAAGTAAGTTTTTAAACAGTTTTATACTGGATTATTAGATCAGTATTTGTGCATATTATTATTTATAGTAGTGTCTATTAAATGCAGTTACATGAAGATTGGTGTGTACTGTAAATTTCAAAGCCTTAAAAACAAAATGTATGCTTACCTGATAAATTATTTTCTTTCCTGGCATGGAGAGTCCACAAATCCATTAAATTACTAGTGGGAATTAAACTCTTGGCCACCAGGTGGAGACAAAGAACATAGCAGAGCTGTTAAAGGGACATTAAACACTTTGAGATGGTAATATAAAATGATAAATTGTGTATAATAAAACAACTCTGCAATATACTTTCATTATTTATTTTGTCCTATTTGCCTGTAATTCCATTCTGAAATTGTGAGCTTTTCAGTTTCTGTTAGAAATGGAAGTGCCGAACACTGTTAAATCCAGCACAACCATTGGCTGCACACTCTAGTGACCTATTTATAACTGACCCTAATTGGCCACAGCAGAGAAGGTAACACAAGTTACAACATGGCAGCTCCCAGTGTTTTATAGACACTAAAACTTTACACTTATTTTGTCACTTTTTAAACAACTAATGAAACTTTAAAAAATACATCTACATGTTAGTCATGGACTAATCTTTTCTTTGAATGCATCATTCTATCTAGCATGTATTTAGTGTTTAATGTCCCTTTAAGTATCCCTCCCACTTCCCATAAACCCCTAGTCATTCAGCCAAAGGAATATAGAAAGAAAAGATTACACAAGAGTATAGAGGTGGCTGAGGTTTGAAAAATATACAAAATGCCGTCTTAAAATTAAATCAAGGGCGGGTCATGGACTCTCCATGCCAGGAAAGAAAATAATTTATTAGGTAAGCATACATTTTGTTTTCTTTCCAATGGCATGGAGAGTCCACAAATCCATTCAATTACTAGTGGGAACAAATACCCAAGCTAGAGGACACAGAATAGAAGGGATAGAGAGAACAAGACAGGCGGACCTAAACAGAAGGCACCACTGCTTGAAGAACTTTCCTCCCAAAAGAAGCATCAGCTGAGGCAAAAAACATCAAATTTGGAAAAAGTTTGCAACGCGGACCAAGTGGCCGCCTTGCAGGTCTGTTCCACAGAAGCCTAATTTATAACGGCCCAAGAAGAAGAGACAGTCCTAGTGGAATGAGCCATAAATCTCTTTTGAGGCTATTGTCCAGCTGTCTCATAAGCCAACCGAATAACACTTCTAAAGTAGAAGTGACCTTCAGACCCTTACGTTTACCAAAGAATACAACAAAAAGGGCAGATAGAACTTGCAGATAGAACTTCAAAGCACGCACAACATCCAGGTTATGCAAAAGACGGTCCTTCTGAAAAGGATTAGGATAAAACAAAAGAATGACAATATCCTGATATTGCGGTCCGACACCACCTTCGGAATAAAATCCAAAATTGGTACAACTGTCATGCCCCCATGGGGTCTTGAACTCTGGTCTCTCATGTTGTATCCCAATGACTTTCCACTGAGCCACCAGAGGGTTTTTTTAACGAAGGATCTCTTTATCTGTATCAAAAATACGGTAAGGAGGGGGACACACTGCAGAGCCGAAAGCTCTGAAAGATCAGAAGAAACTGAGTGCATAGGTTCAAACTGAGCCTCTGCAGAACTCTAAAATCAAGATTAAGGCTCCATGGAGGAGCAACCTATTTAAACACAGGCCTGATTTGAACAAAGGATTGAACATCTGACAAGTCTGCTAGATGTTACAGCAAAGAATCGGCAAGGCAAAGATCTGACCCTTCACGGTACTGACTTACAATCCCTTCTCCAGGTCCTCCTGAAGAAAGGACAAAATGTGAGGAACCCTCACCTGACTCCAAGAGAAACCCCTATATTTGCACCAGAAAAAGTATGAACGCCATACTTTATGGTAATTTAGCGAGAAACAGGTTAGCGAGCCTGAACCATGTTATCATTTACCATCTCAGAACAAACACGACTAGCCAGTACTAGGCGTTCAATCTCCAAGTAGGCGGCTTCAGAGAATCTAGGTTTGGATGAAGGAAAGGACCCTGAATTAAAAGGTCCTTCCACAGAGGCAACTTCCACGAGGGAAAGGACAACATCTTTATCAGGTCTTCAAACCAGATTCTGCGAGGCCAAGCTGGAACAATTAGAATCACAGAGGCCTGCTCTTGAATGCTACTATCATCCGAGAAAGGAGGGCAAACTGAGGATATAGAAGACTAGACCGAAGTCCCATGGAACTGCCCAAACATCTACTAGAAACTGGTTGCATATCCCTAGATCTTGATCGTATTTAGGAAGTTTGGAGTTTAGACAAGACGCCATCGGATCCAACTCTGGAACACCCCACCTGAGGGTCATCGTGGAGAATACTCTTCCAACAAAGAGCCCACTCCCCTAGAAGAAAAGTCTGTCTGTTCAGGTAATCCGCTTCCCAGTAGACCACCCCTGGGATGTGGATGGCAGGTGACAATCGGGAGACTCCGCCCATTGAAGATGCAAGTCCCACCAAAGAAAAGTTACCCTATAAGAAACTGATAAATCGGACCAAACACAGTTAAGACCAATCTATTAGTGCATTGAAAAATGCTCTTAACTCTAGAATATTTGAGAGGACGGATTCTGATCCAAAGTCCCTGCGTTTTAAAGGAAAAAAACAAACTGCTCTCCAGCCGGAAAGGCTGGCATTACAATCTCCCAAGAAGGTCTCAGGAAGCATGTGCCCTGGAACAGAATGTCCTGAGAGAGCCAGGATAGAGAATCTCTTGTCCTGATGTCTAAGATTATCCTCGGAGAGGTCTGCGTTGCAAAGTCTGAACCTGCATAACTGTAGAGGTCTCAGATGGAAATTAATTAATAATGTCCATGAAAACCCCCCATGAAACCAATTATTTCCATACACATAGTTCCTGATGGACGGACAGAAGAGAAAGAAGTTTGTATTTTTTTTACTTCCATCAAGAAAATCTACATGGAGAACGAGGCTATGATCGTCAGATGGGACACAACCCCACAATGCCTAGCTTAGCAGGCCAGTGTCTTAACCATTAGGCCACTGGAGCTTTATATTCAAAATGCAAAGTTATGAAGGCCAGCTCCATCCACAGTACAAGTTACAAGTATAGTCTATATCATAGGAGATAGAGACTGAAAGAATGCACCTTAGTAGCACTCCAGTTCCTTGTGAAAATATTAATACTGGTATGAAACTTAAACAGCCATTGTGAGCCAACGGGTTTGAAAGAAAATTAAAACATAACTTTTATTAAATCAACATTAAATTAAAACAATTGTGGTCGTGTGTGTGTGTGTACTTTAAAAACACATAGCAACTTTACTGAATATACAGAAGTGGCACTGGATATCAGGTGGATAGATTACCTCTATTGTAAAATATTCTGGATTATCTAAATAGTAAATATAGGTCTACCCAATGAATAATTAGCTAATGTTCTGGGGTATTCTACACCGCTATATATTTCAAAATTCTGTCATGCAGACATTCACGTATATAGTTTAATCAGCCGTATTTGAAAAGTAAATAGCAAAGTACTATCAGTAAAGGTCACTTTAGTAACTGGTATACTTGAGTAGTTTTGTTTTTTTCACTTTATGTATCTATAAATCTCTATATGAGTATTGTTAACTCCTTCAGGTAAATTACTGAGTTCCTGATAGTTGTAAGTTCATAATACGGTTTTAACTCAAACTTGATATATTATCCCTTGTGTTGCAATAGATTATAATATGGGTATATATACACAATATAATTGTATGAATATCAGGAATCACTTGAATCTCTTTGATACATACTGTGTAATTAATCAGTTTTTGCAACAGGGTTTTATTTTTAACTTGGTTTAGAGTCTGACATGTGTTGGTGCTTTGGTGTACAATCTTTAATTGTATATACTTAGTGACGAACAATGTATCTCACTTTGTATATTTTCAACTGTTTTTAGTCACTTGGCGGGCTTGGCATATTTTGCTTTTATAATATAATACATAAGAGACGGTATTCTAAATATTTGCACAAGTATCTTAGAGTGATATGTTCTATACAGCCTACTTGGTTTGTATATCGATAGCTTATCGCTGATAGTTGCAGTATACGTATAAGTAACCAGTTATAAATTCTGGCTGTTATAGCTTTAAGGTGTTCATACTGTATTGATCTTTGCTTTATTCTAAAGTAGCTGTCTTTTGATTTCTTTTAGAGTTAGCTATTGCAGTTTTCTACCGTCTAGAATGCTTGAAATTATCTTATGGCACTATAATTGCTAGTACCCGGCTTTTTTACACTTATACTATCAACAAATGATTGCTGCGGTATAGGTTGAAGTAGCCCAGATATGTGGCTAACAGTTATAATAGTGATCCTTTAATTGGCTTTTTAAAGTTGTCACTAGCTAAACGCTATCGCTATAAGGTATTATTGTATAGTTTTTAACAATCTATATCCGTGCGATTGATTTCGCAAGTTGGCCGTTATACCTGTGGTTCTATTACCCTGTAGATAGCTTTTAACGATTGCCGCTAGCGGTTTTCAAATTACCCCCAAGTTATTGGTACTAATTTAAACCAAATGCCACTATAATAAAGCGTTACTATTTAAAGTTAACTATGCCATTAAAAAAGAAAAACAACAGGGTATTGTTAGATACCCATCCCTAACATGTTTCGCCGATAGCGTTTCGGCTTTTTCAAAGGTGACGCGGGCCGGCGTCTCAGGGTATTTAAATGCGTATGCGCAAACCCATTGGCTACATTTCAACCAATCGCGATCCTCTGAAATGCTTGAGGAGGCGTTGTTTCGGCATGATTGACGTTTGTAAGGCTGAAAACTCGATCCTATACTTGACAGCTGGAATACACTTGAGTGTGAGACGAGCATTTGAGAACATTGAAATTGTATAAAGTATATTTTAATAAAATTTAATACTGACGTAATATAACATGACGCAATTTGAAGTGCGATCTTATATGGCCATTCTTAACACAATTATCATTGTATGTGAAAGACACCATGGAAGTGCTACAAATAATACAGGATATTAACATCTCCAAAGACACCTGGTTAGTCTCATGTGACGTGGAATCGCTGTATACCAGCATCGACCACAAACTTGGATTGCATGCCATCGAATACTTTCTTAATATGTCATCTGATGAAAACCCAGACCATAACCAATTCACACTTAATTTGCTCAAATTTGTGCTAACTAAAAACTATTTTCTCTTCAACAACAAGTTTTACCTCCAAACTCAAGGCACCGCCATGGGCACGGCCTGTGCTCCCACCTACGCTAATTTATTTTTAGGGTGGTGGGAGCAAACTACGGTATTTTGTGACACAAATGATGAATATTCAGACAAAATCCCGATATGGATTCGATACATAGACGACATCTTGTTCTTATGGGAAGGCACGGAAGAAGATCTTGATCACTTTCTATTAAAGCTAAATCAGAACAATCTGAACATCAGATTAACCCATCATAAAAGTCGGACAAATATCTCCTTTTTGGACTTATTAATCTGTAAGGAAGAAGATGGCTCCCTGAGCACAGATTTGTATCGAAAAGAAACAGCCACGAACAATGTTCTATTTGCCACCAGTGCCCATGCACCAAATACTACAAAATCTCTACCAGTCGGTGAATTCTTGAGACTAAGGAGAAACTGCTCACAAGACATGACTTTTAAGAAAAGAGCTGAAGAATTGGAAAAACGCTTCTGAGGGGCTACAGCAAGAGATCTATTCACAAAGCTAAGACAAGAGCATTAAAAACCGCTAGATCTGAACTATTAAAAACAAAAACCAAAAAAGGTGATAATAAAACCAGACTAGTATTGACGTACAACCAGCAAACACAGCAAATTGTGAATATTATTAATAACAACTGGCACATACTACAAGCGGACCCCCTTCTAAAGGACCTAATAGGAGAAAGGGTTCAACTCAGCTATCGCAGAAGTAGAAACCTAAAGGAAATGCTGAGCCCCAGTCATTTCGTACAAAAATCCAATTCTACCAGAGCTCCAGAAAAAGGTTCATTTTTATGTGGAAATTGCTCTTCATGCTGCAACATGATTAAAAAGAAATCTATCACTGATAGATTTGGGAAAGATCATCAAATCAAGAGCTATATTAACTGCAACTCTAGTGGAGTAATCTATGTCCTCCAGTGCAAATATCCTAGAGTGTATATAGGTATGACGACAAGAACCATACACACCCGATTGATGGAACATTTGCGAAATATTCGTAATGCCCCGAAAGATCTATCTAAAGACAAAAAAATTACATCAGTAGCTTCGCATTTCTTTAAACACCATCAATCCAAAACATCTGAATTAAAATGCTTTGGAATCCAGAAGATATCTCTGGGACTAAGAGGAGGCGACCTTGAGACAGCGTTACTCAAGGCTGAAGCAAAGTGGATATAACAGCGTATACCCCAAAGGCATGAATGAACAGAACAATTACTCGATGTTCATATGAAGAAGCTGAACATCTGTAATATATTCAATAACAAGAAAATATTGTTGTAAACACTCTCCACAGCACCAAATTCAATTTAGGGCAAGACTCAAGACTCAGCTGTTCAATATAGATCTCTGAACTATAAATAAATATCATGCAAAGCCATACAACCAAACTAAAATAAAAATACAAAAGTAACAAAACTATTAAATAATGGTCAGGTTAATTTAGTCCCTCCATTCTCACTCAAAATCTTTATTTCTTTGATGGAAATTAAAAAAGAGAGACACCTTGATCAAATATTTGGGAATGGAGGTCTCTATCATTACCATTACATCTACACGTATGTGCATGCACCATCATTCTCAACTTTTCACATTATTCTCATCCTCCCCTTTTTGGTCATCACCATTGATATCTCCATGTTTGTGCATTTATCACCATCCACCATTCTTCACTTTATTCTCATCTTCCCCTGTTTGTGCATCTATACATCACCAGTATCACTCTTAGTGTTTAACTAGCTCTCCATACAATATCACTTAGCATAACGTGCACAACATTATCTCACACTCGCGTCCTTATATTTCAAGGCACATTAGTGCACTTCACCTTTGCATCCTCATTTCCCAACACATTAAATATGGGTTATTTTACTCCCCCACAGTGGGTCACACTACCCCTGTCGTTATCAATTATTATTTATTTTCCCCTCCTTCAGGTATTACATCACAATATCACATCCCCCCACCCCCTTTTTCTATCTCCCCCCCGGCATAAGTCACATTTAGAAAACTGATCAAATAAACCCACAAGATACATCTCCCCTCTTGAGAGAATCTCAGTCAGAGGGCTTTATTTATTTTGTCACAGCAGAAATGTAGCAACAATATTCGATTTCCCCCATAAACATAATAAATATCATTTTCAATGGTATTTGATGCAAATCGCATTACGAGGGAGACTGTAATTGAGTGTAATAGAGGGCAAGATGTGTACGTCCTGAATGGACACAGTACAAAAATGTATTGAACATGACTCAGAGTATAAAGTATAACGAATATTGTAAACATCACTATACTTAGTCAACAGACTAACAATAATAGTAATGTGAACAAATATACCCTGCCATAGAGCAGGTGAGAATAAAATACTGATATGATAACCGATGGCCATATAAGATCGCACTTCAAATTGCGTCATGTTATATTACGTCAGTATTAAATTTTATTAAAATATACTTTATACAATTTCAATGTTCTCAAATGCTCGTCTCACACTCAAGTGTATTCCAGCTGTCAAGTATAGGATCGAGTTTTCAGCCTTACAAACGTCAATCATGCCGAAACAACGCCTCCTCAAGCATTTCGGAGGATCGCGATTGGTTGAAATGTAGCCAATGGGTTTGCGCATACGCATTTAAATACCCTGAGACGCCGGCCCGCGTCACCTTTGAAAAAGCCGAAACGCTATCGGCGAAACATGTTAGGGATGGGTATCTAACAATACCCTGTTGTTTTTCTTTCTTTTTTAATGGCATAGTTAACTTTAAATAGTAACGCTTTATTATAGTGGCATTTGGTTTAAATTAGTACCAATAACTTGGGGGTAATTTGAAAACCGCTAGCGGCAATCGTTAAAAGCTATCTACAGGGTAATAGAACCACAGGTATAACGGCCAACTTGCGAAATCAATCGCACGGATATAGATTGTTAAAAACTATACAATAATACCTTATAGCGATAGCGTTTAGCTAGTGACAACTTTAAAAAGCCAATTAAAGGATCACTATTATAACTGTTAGCCACATATCTGGGCTACTTCAACCTATACCGCAGCAATCATTTGTTGATAGTATAAGTGTAAAAAAGCCGGGTACTAGCAATTATAGTGCCATAAGATAATTTCAAGCATTCTAGACGGTAGAAAACTGCAATAGCTAACTCTAAAAGAAATCAAAAGACAGCTACTTTAGAATAAAGCAAAGATCAATACAGTATGAACACCTTAAAGCTATAACAGCCAGAATTTATAACTGGTTACTTATACGTATACTGCAACTATCAGCGATAAGCTATCGATATACAAACCAAGTAGGCTGTATAGAACATATCACTCTAAGATACTTGTGCAAATATTTAGAATACCGTCTCTTATGTATTATATTATAAAAGCAAAATATGCCAAGCCCGCCAAGTGACTAAAAACAGTTGAAAATATACAAAGTGAGATACATTGTTCGTCACTAAGTATATACCATTAAAGATTGTACACCAAAGCACCAACACATGTCAGACTCTAAACCAAGTTAAAAATAAAACCCTGTTGCAAAAACTGATTAATTACACAGTATGTATCAAAGAGATTCAAGTGATTCCTGATATTCATAAAATTATATTGTGTATATATACCCATATTATAATCTATTGCAACACAAGGGATAATATATCAAGTTTGAGTTAAAACCGTATTATGAACTTACAACTATCAGGAACTCAGTAATTTACCTGAAGGAGTTAACAATACTCATATAGAGATTTATAGATACATAAAGTGAAAAAAACAAAACTACTCAAGTATACCAGTTACTAAAGTGACCTTTACTGATAGTACTTTGCTATTTACTTTTCAAATACGGCTGATTAAACTATATACGTGAATGTCTGCATGACAGAATTTTGAAATATATAGCGGTGTAGAATACCCCAGAACATTAGCTAATTATTCATTGGGTAGACCTATATTTACTATTTAGATAATCCAGAATATTTTACAATAGAGGTAATCTATCCACCTGATATCCAGTGCCACTTCTGTATATTCAGTAAAGTTGCTATGTGTTTTTAAAGTACACACACACACACACGACCACAATTGTTTTAATTTAATGTTGATTTAATAAAAGTTATGTTTTAATTTTCTTTCAAACCCGTTGGCTCACAATGGCTGTTTAAGTTTCATACCAGTATTAATATTTTCACAAGGAACTGGAGTGCTACTAAGGTGCATTCTTTCAGTCTCTATCTCCTATGATATAGACTATACTTGTAACTAGTGTCGTTTCATGCACAAGCACTCAAGCTCACAAGGTATATATGCATATACCCTATATTAACAAATACAGAAATTCGATAAATTCTTGCACGGTATCCAGACACAGTTTTGGAAAAGGATACGTTGTATGCAAATAACTTAAATATATTTTCTGTATATATTAAAATAATACACTGAGCGTTCCAATTTTACTAGTGTAGTGCTCTTGCTATTTTTTGTTAAACCATCCACAGTACAGCCCAAATGATGTATACCCAAAGTGTCCTTTGATACCTTTAAGGATGTAGAAATGGGAAGTAGAGTGTAGGAAATGAGGAAAATCCCAACACCCTTTGTAATGGGACTTCTGTGCAGCAAAGCAGGGACTCTTCATCTGTGTTCCGGATCAACCTCCAAGCCAGCTGACAAACACTCATTGAACCTCCGTCTCCCCGGGCTCCGTGTTACTTCCGGGTATTGCGTGACGTCAGGGACACTCCTTCACCATGTGCCGGATGGTGCTCCAATCGGCTGATGCCAGGACCACTGCGTTACTGAAAGGTGCCTGGCTTGAGGGTTAGTGGTAAACTGGAGTTACAGAAAGAGAATGTAGCCGGCACTGCTTCCATAAAATGTTGAATCTTTATTGGAATCACAAATTTAAAAGCCAGGAAAAAAACAGAATGATCACGCCTTACATGTTTCGGCTAACTTGCCTTACTCATAATCGTGATCTGGGATAAAACATTGCTAAAATATATATGGCATACCTTAAGCTTATTGGATCATAATAATCATGTGACTGAATAACCATACACTGGGCTAAAGGTGGACTAGAGCAATTACAGGTGAAAAAAAAGAGGATAACAATAGGGATGTTATATATACATATGCAATCATTGAATGAATATAACTCTAAAAAATAGAAATATTACAATGACTGATCAAAAACAATATTTGTGATGCAAGGATTGACTAATAATTCTTATGAATTGCAGATAAGTTGATAATTCATAAAATCAGATATACCGCTCATGCCTTGACTCATAAAATTAGGTCAATAGAGAGGAGTCAGTAGATATAAGTTAAAAACCATAGACATTGGAGCTGTAACCCAAATTGACTACTCACTACTCCTTAGATAAATATGTTTTAAGTGTTTAGTAATAATTGTCTTATGTATAAAACATAGGAAGGGATGGCAGAACACAAGCAAAAAAAGACAAAAGAGGGAGAGGCCAATCTGGGTATCCTATTTTTAAAGGAACATTAGAAGAATAAACTCCCATATTTTCAAATAATTTTAATCTTTTAATACATTTTACATATCAAAAATTAAATATTGAAAAGGGTTAATTCTAGATATGATGGACAGAGATAATATCTGAGGAACACAAATAATGCTGGGAGGATACGAGGTAATAACCAATCCACACTAGATTATTCCCAGAAATTTATTAATCCGAAAGAAGAATTGAAGCCTTTTGGTAAACGTGTATCCATAGTGAATATCCAAAAGGCTTCACGTTTAAAAAGCAATTTGTTAGTGTTACCACCTCGTCTGGGGGGTTTGACAATTTCTGTGACCATCCACTTGAAAGTGGTATTGACACAATTAGGCTTCAAAATAAAATGATTGGCCAATTCAGAACAATTGACTGTTCTTTTAATGTCGGACCCGCGTGACGTAAGGTAACTTCCGGGAGGCGGAGTGAGCGCCGAAAAAATGTTTGCCGTGCAGGGTTATAAGAGGGTGAGTTTTATATTTAAATGTCGTGCTTATTTTTGAAAATGGGGTCATTCCTGAAACGTTAAATAAATAATTACTTATTTATTTTGAACAAGACCCTGTGAGTGACTTCTTTTCCACTGACTATACACTTGCTTGAAGTGGACCCAGGGCAAGGAAGGTTATTTAAAGCCTAAAGGAAGCAGGAGTGCTACTACCCTCTCCACTAAATATATATATGTCACCCGGGATGTATGTCACAGACATTAGCATATTTCCCTTATATTAAAGAAAATAAAATTGTGTCCATATAGAATTATATGAAAACAAATTACTGCCCTAAGAACACTAAGACTAGTGTTTGAACATGAAAAAAAATACGTTACAGATATAATATACCTATATATACATATATGACAGAAAAAAATGTATTTTAATAAATATCACTTCATACTGTAAGTACAGAATTTGGAACATTTGGCATGATAGATTTATAACCCTGAACTGCTGTGATATTTTTGAGAGCCAGAGCGCAGTACAAGGCGAACGCTAATGAATGTCAGTGCGGCATGCTCATACCAGCATGATAGTAGTTCTAGCTATGAAACATAGCATATCCTATACAAAATATTCCACAGAACTCTAGAATAGGTCCTATTAGCTGTAAACCTCTATTACTGTATTAGAAGCTGTAAAATAAATTGTTAGTGAACCACCATTAGACGCCACCAGGTGGCAGTCCACACCAATAAATTAAACCTTTTATTTTTTTTGTGATACGGAACTGTCAAAGAAATAAAAGGTAGATTAATTATCTGACTTACTAAGAGCTAACTGATATGGTGTGGAAATGTATACAGAACCCTTATTACATTAAAACGGCATTTTAGCTTTTCTCCTTTATTATATAGTTTAACTGTCTGTGCAGCTCTGGATATCAATATGCAGACTATCTGCAAGGATATCTATGTACACACAAAACAGAGGCCCAATAGGAGGCTTAAAGGGACATGAAACCCAATTTTCTTTCATGTAATTAGCAAGAGTCCATGAGCTAGTGACGTATGGGATATACATTCCTACCAGGAGGGGCAAAGTTTCCCAAACCTCAAAATGCCTATAAATACACCCCTCACCACACCCACAAATCAGTTTTACAAACTTTGCCTCCTATGGAGGTGGTGAAGTAAGTTTGTGCAAGATTCTACGTTGATATGCGCAGCAGGTTGGAGCCCGGTTTTCCTCTCAGCGTGCAGTGAATGTCAGAGGGATGTGAGGAGAGTATTGCCTATTTGAATGCAGTGATCTCCTTCTATGGGGTCTATTTCATAGGTTCTCTGTTATCGGTCGTAGAGATTCATCTCTTACCTCCCTTTTCAGATCGACGATATACTCTTATATATACCATTTCCTCTACTGATTCTCGTTTCAGTACTGGTTTGGCTTTCTACTACGTGTAGATGAGTGTCCTGGGGTAAGTAAGTCTTATTTTCTCTGACACTCTAAGCTATGGTTGGGCACTTTTATATAAAGTTCTAAATATATGTATTCAAACATTTATTTGCCTTGACTCAGGATGTTCAACGTTCCTTATTTCAGACAGTCAGTTTCATATTTGGGATAATGCATATGAATAAATCATTATTTCTTACCTTAAAAATTTGTCTTTTTCCCTGTGGGCTGTTAGGCTCGCGGGGGCTGAAAATGCTTCATTTTATTGCGTCATTTTTGGCGCTGACTTTTTTGGCGCAAATTTTTTTTCTGTTTCCGGCGTCATACGTGTCGCCGGAAGTTGCGTTATTTTTGCCGTTTTTTTTGCACCAAAGGTGTCGGCGTTCCGGATGTGGCGTCATTTTGGCGCCAAAAGCATTTAGGCGCCAAATAATGTGGGCGTCTTTTTTGGCGCTAAAAAAATATGGGCGTCACTTTTGTCTCCACATTATTTAAGTCTCATTATTTTGTGCTTCTGGTTGCTAGAAGCTTGTTCTATGGCATTTTTTTCCCATTCCTGAAACAAGCAAGATGTCCCACGTTGAAGCTGAGTCAGAAGATACTTCTGGAAAATCCCTGCCTGGTGCTGGAGCTACCAAAGCTAAGTGTATCTGCTGTAAACTTTTGGTATCTGTTCCTCCAGCTGTTGTTTGTACTGTTTGTCATGACAAACTTGCTAATGCAGATAATATTTCCTTTAGTACTGTTACATTACCTGTTGCTGTTCTGTCAACATCTAATACTCAGAGTGTTCCTGATAACATAAGAAATTTTGTTTCTAAATCCATTAAGAAGGCTATGTCTGTTATTCCTCCTTCTAGTAAACGTAAAAAGTCTTTTAAAACTTCTCATTTTTCAGATGAATTTTTAAATGAACATCATCATTCTGATACTGATATTGGTTCTTCTGATTCAGAGGATTCTGTCTCAGAGGTTGATGCTGATAAATCTTCATATTTATTTAAAATGGAATTTATTCGTTCTTTACTTAAAGAAGTCCTAATTGCATTAGAAATTGAGGATTCTAGTCCTCTTGATACTAAATCTAAACATTTAGATAAGGTTTTTAAATCTCCTGTAGTTATTCCAGAAGTTTTTCTTGTCCCTGGTGCTATTTCTGAAGTAATTTCCAGGGAATGGAATAATTTGCGTAATTCTTTTACTCCTAAACGTTTTAAGCAATTATATCCTGTGCCATCTGACAGATTAGAATTTTGGGACAAAATTCCTAAGGTTGATGGGGCTGTCTACTCTTGCTAAGCGTACTACTATTCCTACGGCAGATGGTACTTCCTTTAAGGATCCTTTAGATAGGAAAATTGAATCCTTTCTAAGAAAAGCTTACTTGTGTTCAGGTAATCTTCTTAGACCTGCTATATCTTTAGCGGATGTTGCTGCAGCTTCAACCTTTTGGTTAGAAGCTTTAGCGCAACAAGTAACAGATCATAATTCTCATAGCATTATTATTCTTCTACAACATGCTAATAATTTTATTTGTGATGCCATCTTTGATATCATTAGAGTTGATGTCAGGTATATGTCTCTAGCTATTTTAGCTAGAAGAGCTTTATGGCTTAAAACTTGGAATGCTGATATGTCTTCTAAGTCTACTCTGCTTTCCCTTTCTTTCCAGGGTAATAAATTATTTGGTTCTCAGTTGGATTCTATTATCTCAACTGTTACTGGAGGGAAAGGAACTTTTTTACCACAGGATAAAAAATCTAAAGGTAAATTTAGGTCTAATAATCGTTTTCGTTCCTTTCGTCACAACAAGGAACAAAAGCCTGATCCTTCATCCTCAGGAGCGGTATCAGTTTGGAAACCATCTCCAGTCTGGAATAAATCCAAGCCTTTCAGAAAACCAAAGCCAGCTCCCAAGTCCACATGAAGGTGCGGCCCTCATTCCAGCTCAGCTGGTAGGGGGCAGATTACGTTTTTTCAAAGAAATTTGGTTCAATTCCGTTCACAATCTCTGGATTCAGAACATTGTTTCAAAAGGGTACAGAATTGGCTTCAAGATAAGGCCTCCTGCAAAGAGATTTTTTCTTTCCTGTGTCCCAGTAAACCCAGCGAAGGCTCAAGCATTTCTGAAATGTGTTTCAGATCTAGAGTTGGCTGGAGTAATTATACCAGTTCCAGTTCTAGAACCGGGGCTGGGGTTTTATTCAAATCTCTTCATTGTACCAAAGAAGGAGAATTCCTTCAGACCAGTTCTGGATCTAAAAATATTGAATCGTTATGTAAGGATACCAACATTCAAAATGGTAACTGTAAGGACTATCCTGCCTTTTGTTCAGCAAGAGCATTATATGTCCACAATAGATTTACAGGATGCATATCTGCATATTCCGATTCATCCAGATCACTATCAGTTTCTGAGATTCTCTTTCCTAGACAAGCATTACCAGTTTGTGGCTCTACCGTTTGGCCTAGCTACAGCCCCAAGAATTTTTACAAAGGTTCTCGGTGCCCTTCTGTCTGTAATCAGAGAACAGGGTATTGTGGTATTTCCTTATTTGGACGATATCTTGGTACTTGCTCAGTCTTCACATTTAGCAGAATCTCATACGAATCGACTTGTGTTGTTTCTTCAAGATCATGGTTGGAGGATCAATTTACCAAAAAGTTCATTGATTCCTCAGACAAGGGTAACCTTTTTAGGTTTTCAGATAGATTCAGTGTCCATGACTCTGTCTTTGACAGACAAGAGACGTCTAAAGTTGATATCCGCTTGTCGAAACCTTCAGTCACAATCATTCCCTTCGGTAGCTTTATGCATGGAAATTCTAGGTCTTATGACTGCAGCATCGGACGCGATCCCCTTTGCTCGTTTTCACATGCGACCTCTTCAGCTCTGTATGCTGAACCAGTGGTGCAGGGATTACACAAAGATATCTCAATTAATATCTTTAACACCGATTGTACGACACTCTCTGATGTGGTGGACAGATCACCATCGTTTAGTTCAGGGGGCTTCTTTTGTTCTTCCGACCTGGACTGTAATTTCAACAGATGCAAGTCTGACAGGTTGGGGAGCTGTTTGGGGGTCTCTGACAGCACAAGGGGTTTGGGAATCTCAGGAGGTGAGATTACCGATCAATATTTTGGAACTCCGTGCAATTTTCAGAGCTCTTCAGTCACGGCCTCTTCTAAAGAGAGAATCGTTCATTTGTTTTCAGACAGACAATGTCACAACTGTAGCATACATCAATCATCAAGGAGGGACCCACAGTCCTCTGGCTATGAAGGAAGTATCTCGAATTCTGGTATGGGCGGAATCCAGCTCCTGTCTAGTTTCTGCAGTTCATAACCCAGGTATAGACAATTGGGAAGCGGATTATCTCAGCCGCCAAACGTTACATCCGGGCGAATGGTCTCTTCACCCAGAGGTATTTCTTCAGATTGTTCAAATGTGGGGACTTCCAGAAATAGATCTGATGGCCTCTCATCTAAACAAGAAACTTCCCAGGTATCTGTCCAGATCCAGGGATCCTCAAGCGGAAGCAGTGGATGCATTGTCACTTCCTTGGAAGTATCATCCTGCCTATATCTTTCCGCCTCTAGTTCTTCTTCCAAGAGTAATCTCCAAGATTCTGAAGGAATGCTCGTTTGTTCTGCTGGTAGCTCCAGCATGGCCTCACAGGTTTTGGTATGCGGATCTTGTCCGGATGGCCTCTTGCCAACCGTGGACTCTTCCGTTAAGACCAGACCTTTTGTCTCAAGGTCCTTTTTTCCATCAGGATCTCAAATCCTTAAATTTAAAGGTATGGAGATTGAACGCTTGATTCTTAGTCAAAGAGGTTTCTCTGACTCTGTGATTAATACTATGTTACAAGGCTCGTAAATCTGTATCTAGGGAGATATATTATAGAGTCTGGAAGACTTATATTTCTTGGTGTCTTTCTCATCATTTTTCCTGGCATTCTTTTAGAATTCCGAGAATTTTACAATTTCTTCAGGATGGTTTGGATAAAGGTTTGTCTGCAAGTTCCTTGAAAGGACAAATCTCTGCTCTTTCTGTTCTGTTTCAAAAGGGTACAGAATTGGCTTCAAGATAAGGCCTCCTGCAAAGAGATTTTTTCTTTCCTGTGTCCCAGTAAACCCAGCGAAGGCTCAAGCATTTCTGAAATGTGTTTCAGATCTAGAGTTGGCTGGAGTAATTATACCAGTTCCAGTTCTAGAACCGGGGCTGGGGTTTTATTCAAATCTCTTCATTGTACCAAAGAAGGAGAATTCCTTCAGACCAGTTCTGGATCTAAAAATATTGAATCGTTATGTAAGGATACCAACATTCAAAATGGTAACTGTAAGGACTATCCTGCCTTTTGTTCAGCAAGAGCATTATATGTCCACAATAGATTTACAGGATACATATCTGCATATTCCGATTCATCCAGATCACTATCAGTTTCTGAGATTCTCTTTCCTAGACAAGCATTACCAGTTTGTGGCTCTACCGTTTGGCCTAGCTACAGCCCCAAGAATTTTTACAAAGGTTCTTGGTGCCCTTCTGTCTGTAATCAGAGAACAGGGTATTGTGGTATTTCCTTATTTGGACGATATCTTGGTACTTGCTCAGTCTTCACATTTAGCAGAATCTCATACGAATCGACTTGTGTTGTTTCTTCAAGATCATGGTTGGAGGATCAATTTACCAAAAAGTTCATTGATTCCTCAGACAAGGGTAACCTTTTTAGGTTTTCAGATAGATTCAGTGTCCATGACTCTGTCTTTGACAGACAAGAGACGTCTAAAGTTGATATCCGCTTGTCGAAACCTTCAGTCACAATCATTCCCTTCGGTAGCTTTATGCATGGAAATTCTAGGTCTTATGACTGCAGCATCGGACGCGATCCCCTTTGCTCGTTTTCACATGCGACCTCTTCAGCTCTGTATGCTGAACCAGTGGTGCAGGGATTACACAAAGATATCTCAATTAATATCTTTAACACCGATTGTACGACACTCTCTGATGTGGTGGACAGATCACCATCGTTTAGTTCAGGGGGCTTCTTTTGTTCTTCCGACCTGGACTGTAATTTCAACAGATGCAAGTCTGACAGGTTGGGGAGCTGTTTGGGGGTCTCTGACAGCACAAGGGGTTTGGGAATCTCAGGAGGTGAGATTACCGATCAATATTTTGGAACTCCGTGCAATTTTCAGAGCTCTTCAGTCACGGCCTCTTCTAAAGAGAGAATCGTTCATTTGTTTTCAGACAGACAATGTCACAACTGTAGCATACATCAATCATCAAGGAGGGACCCACAGTCCTCTGGCTATGAAGGAAGTATCTCGAATTCTGGTATGGGCGGAATCCAGCTCCTGTCTAGTTTCTGCAGTTCATAACCCAGGTATAGACAATTGGGAAGCGGATTATCTCAGCCGCCAAACGTTACATCCGGGCGAATGGTCTCTTCACCCAGAGGTATTTCTTCAGATTGTTCAAATGTGGGGACTTCCAGAAATAGATCTGATGGCCTCTCATCTAAACAAGAAACTTCCCAGGTATCTGTCCAGATCCAGGGATCCTCAAGCGGAAGCAGTGGATGCATTGTCACTTCCTTGGAAGTATCATCCTGCCTATATCTTTCCGCCTCTAGTTCTTCTTCCAAGAGTAATCTCCAAGATTCTGAAGGAATGCTTGTTTGTTCTGCTGGTAGCTCCAGCATGGCCTCACAGGTTTTGGTATGCGGATCTTGTCCGGATGGCCTCTTGCCAACCGTGGACTCTTCCGTTAAGACCAGACCTTTTGTCTCAAGGTCCTTTTTTCCATCAGGATCTCAAATCCTTAAATTTAAAGGTATGGAGATTGAACGCTTGATTCTTAGTCAAAGAGGTTTCTCTGACTCTGTGATTAATACTATGTTACAAGGCTCGTAAATCTGTATCTAGGGAGATATATTATAGAGTCTGGAAGACTTATATTTCTTGGTGTCTTTCTCATCATTTTTCCTGGCATTCTTTTAGAATTCCGAGAATTTTACAATTTCTTCAGGATGGTTTGGATAAAGGTTTGTCTGCAAGTTCCTTGAAAGGACAAATCTCTGCTCTTTCTGTTCTTTTTCACAGAAAGATTGCTAATCTTCCTGATATTCATTGTTTTGTACAAGCTTTGGTTCGTATAAAACCTGTCATTAAGTCAATTTCTCCTCCTTGGAGTTTGAATTTGGTTCTGGGGGCTCTTCAAGCTCCTCCGTTTGAACCTATGCATTCGTTGGACATCAAATTACTTTCTTGGAAAGTTTTGTTCCTTTTGGCTATCTCTTCTGCCAGACGAGTTTCTGAATTATCTGCGAACTTCTTTTAAATTTTTACCTAAGGTTGTGAATTCTAACAACATTAGTAGAGAAATTGTGGTTCCTTCATTGTGTCCTAATCCTAAGAATTCTAAGGAGAGATCATTGCATTCTTTGGATGTTGTTAGAGCTTTGAAATATTATGTTGAAGCTACTAAGAATTTCCGAAAGACTTCTAGTCTATTTGTTATCTTTTCCGGTTTTAGGAAAGGTCAGAAGGCCTCTGCCATTTCTTTGGCATCTTGGTTGAAATCTTTAATTCATCATGCTTATGTCGAGTCGGGTAAAACTCCGCCTCAAAGGATTACAGCTCATTCTACTAGGTCAGTTTCTACTTCCTGGGCGTTTAGGAATGAAGTTTCGGTTGATCAGATTTGCAAAGCAGCAACTTGGTCTTCTTTGCATACTTTTACTAAATTCTACCATTTTGATGTGTTTTCTTCTTCTGAAGCTGTTTTTGGTAGAAAAGTACTTCAGGCAGCTGTTTCAGTTTGAATCTTCTGCTTATAATTTAAACTTTATTTTGGGTGTGGATTATTTTTCAGCGGAATTGGCTGTCTTTATTTTATCCCTCCCTCTCTAGTGACTCTTGCGTGGAAAGATCCACATCTTGGGTAGTCATTATCCCATACGTCACTAGCTCATGGACTCTTGCTAATTACATGAAAGAAAACATAATTTATGTAAGAACTTACCTGATAAATTCATTTCTTTCATATTAGCAAGAGTCCATGAGGCCCACCCTTTTTTTGTGGTGGTTATGATTTTTTTGTATAAAGCACAATTATTCCAATTCCTTATTTTTTATGCTTTCGCACTTTTTTCTTATCACCCCACTTCTTGGCTATTCATTAAACTGATTTGTGGGTGTGGTGAGGGGTGTATTTATAGGCATTTTGAGGTTTGGGAAACTTTGCCCCTCCTGGTAGGAATGTATATCCCATACGTCACTAGCTCATGGACTCTTGCTAATATGAAAGAAATTAATTTATCAGGTAAATTCTTACATAAATTATGTTTTTTTTTCTTTCATGATTTATAAAGAGCATGTCATTTTAAACAACTTTCTAATTTACTTCTATTATCTAATTTGATTCATTCTCTTGATATTACTTGCTGAAAAGCATATCTAGATATGCTCAGTAGCTGCTGATTGGTTGCTGCACATAGAGGCCTTGTGTGATTGGCTCACACATGTGCATTGCTATTTCTTCAACTAAGGATATCTAAAGAATTGAGCAAATTAGATAATAGAAGTAAATTGGAAAGTTGTTTAAAATTGCATGCCCTATCTGAATCATGAAAGTTTAATTTTGACTAGACTGTCCCTTTAAATAACCCCTCTTTGAATGCTTGTAAGCACTCTAGGCTATTTTATATGTCTCGCAGCGTTAACACAGATAATATGCCCAGCATGTAAATACTCGATATCACCACCAGGTGGTGATAAATAAAAGTGAATCCCAGCTATAGAGAACAGACTCAGAGTCTTTAGAAAAAAAAAAAAGTGTAAGAGCCAACATCTTTATTTTCAATAAAAAGAAAATTAGCCAAATCTCCAACAGAGTCTAAGGATAGTGCGCTCCACAGCTAATCTGACAAGTTTCGCCAAAAGCAGACTTACGGCGGGAAGCATAAACCCCTCCACCTCCGGTCTTAAGTCCTGAGACAGACTTCAACTCAAATAGAGCAGAATGTACTTATACTAAATGCTGCCCATGTCCTAAACCACTCTGCCAATCCATATATTCAATGGAGACAAGAGCCGTTGGACTAACACGTCACTTAGATAAAGCTATTGGAGACAAGAGCCGTTAGTCTGACAAAACAAGTCAATAAATGAAGCCATTTAAAAAATGGGACTCATTGGTCTGCCAATGGTAGTTAAACTACACAGCACAGTGCCCCAACACATCCCCATTATTCAAAAGGGTGGATCCATTACACCCTCATCATAGCGATCTAGGGAAAATACGTATAGACTCTATGACGCTAGATTAGGCTTTTAAAACTTACACACGTTAGAGCGTCCCCCACACATCCCCTAGTATGCAAAAGGATGCGATCCCTTACACCAGCGCCAAAGCGTAACTAGTGACTCTAGGAATGGACGCTATGAGGCGGAAGAATATAACCTACTTTGATCAATAACGGCTCTCTAAAAAAACCGTTGTGCAATTAAACATAAAAAATTAAGCAATCTTCAGCTTGGACTTCTAGTAATAAATGTCTGACTTACTGTGCCCACATCTTAATCCCGACTGTGAAGAGATTATGATATAAGTAGCCTCCAGACCTTAATGTCAAATAAAGGAGTTAACCCCTAAGTGCTGAGCCTTGTCCCCTTGAAGGAAAAAGCACTTACCTCTGGAGTCCAGCTGCAGGGCAGGTACATCAACACAGGTATGCCAGACTCAGCCGACCTCTGACAGGGACCTGTAGAAAAAGAAAAACAGAGTAACCAACCCTGGTTTTCTATATAAGGGGTAGCATACATGTTGGAAGTTAGAGCCATGATACCCAAATGTTGAAACACTTGAAAGTGATGCAGCATAGCTGTAAAAAGCTGACTAGAAAATATCACCTTAACATCTCTATGTAAAAAAGATAGATATTTTAACTCAAAAATTCCTCAGTAGCCACATCCCATTGTAAAGGACTTCTAAGCAGCAAATCAGTATGTCTGTCCCAGGACAGCTAAGGGAGTGAGCTTTTGTGCACACTCATCTTATTTCCCTATTCAGTTTAAGGAAGTGTACTATGAAATCTCATGAGAGTTAAGTAAAATCTCATGAGATCACAGTAAAAGAGTTCATGACTTCAGCACTGTTGATGCTGATTGGCTGCTGTTCATTTCTTCATATTTTTTTTTACCTGCCGCTGGGCAGCAGCTGAGTATAACTTTTTACACACAACTTACTCTGCTGAGCTGAGGAGATTGTGAGGTAAAATATCTTCATTTTTTACATAGAGATGCTCAGGTGAAATTTTCCTGTCAGCTTTTTACAGTTATACTGCATTAGTTTCAAGTGATTTAGCATATGAGTATTAGGTCCCTTTAAGCAAGGACTACCTCACCGTCTTCCAACTGCTAAAAGCCACCATTACTCTTACTAAAGAGATTGACATGGACACAGCATAACTCCAATCCTTGCTTGCAGGGAAACTACCCATAAAAGGATTAAATATCTTAAGACACCAACTTCGCCTGATGAACAAAGAATGACTGGGGGTTTGTGGGAGTGATACTTAAAGGGATATTCCAGCCAAAATTGGAATCCACATGTATGCATTTCGGTAGTGAACAGAAGTAATTTTGTAATATGCATGCATTATCAAAAATGCTTCTGATAAAAGCTATAGCTGTTTCAAAAGAGAGCCTAAGATGCTTGTGCCATCTGGTAATGACTCAATTTGTTAATTAATGACATGATACAAGCCCCACTGATTATCTGAGCAGCTGCATTATTTAAAATACTGGTGCACTGAAAATATCTAGCTATGCCTCACATGCAGAGAAAAATGTTAACACTAAAACAGTGATAACGTTTATTAGAAGCATTTTTGCCAATACGTGTATATTGCAAATATGTTTCTATTCAAACATGTAATTAATCTATGTGCATTTAAATTTTGACTGGAATGTCCCTTTAACAGCTCTGCTGGGGTGTTCCTTGCCTCCACCTGGTGGCCAGGAGTTGAATTTCCACTAGTGTTTGAATGGATTCGTGGACACTCCATGCCATTGGAAAAAAAGATTATTTTTGACTTTCATGTCTCTTTACGGATTTATCTTACTTTATTAAAGCAATCAAATACATTGTAATCTTATGACAGTTACAGTATAGGGAATAATAGATATTATGATTTGCTGCTGTGACAGTATGACTTTTTACATTGATCTACAGTAAGCATAACAATTTATTTGAGGTGACTGCTGAGAGAATGAAGGAAGAGATGGTTACCTCCCTGCAACGGTAAACAAATATTACACAGTGAAGACAGTAATCAGTATGGCTTACTCTAGCTAATAATTTAGAACAAAATATTATAAAAGTATTAGGTTAAGAATTGTAAAATAAAATCAACTTCCCTTCTGAAGACCACTGCAACCAGCCTCAGGTTCTCCTTTAGCTATACAAGACTAAGGGCAAGATTTATCAAAGTGAGAATAAGAAAATTCTCACATTTGTTGTAAAAAAAAAACACCTCACAAATGATATCACCATATTTATGAAAGATGCGCCAATAAAGTCGCAACTTTTCACATGTGCGAACAAATTGACTCATGACCATTCGCAAGTCTTAAATATATGCGAATAAGTTGTCTGGAAATGCCTAATTCTTGTATTAATCTCTATTGGCATTTTAAAATGCCTGTATATATTTGCAGTTCTCATATATTTATGAAATTTCGCCAATTTGTAGGTTGCGAGGAGTGAAAAATAAAGAGCGATGTTGTTTGTCTGGAGGGAAAATGGAAATATGTAAAAAAAAATTTGCTGTATCTAGGGTTAGAAATTGCCCACAACAAGGTGCAGAACCTGAATAATATTCATAATTAAATAACAAAAAGGTATACACAAATTTATAAAAAAAAAAGTAAAATAATTTAAGTGCAATTGAAATAAGTGTATTAAAAAGAACGAAGATGGGGGCAGAGCCAACTGCCAAAGGAGAAAGACGTTGCATAGCTGGGCTCCTGAAGCCTGAACGATAAAACTTTAATTTATAGAATTTTAGGTACCTATATCGTTATCATATTTTGCCTGTAAGATGGAAGACTTTCCTACACACCTTTCTTCTCTGCTGGCAGGCTTGTTGGATAGAGCTGATAGTCAGTTTAGCAGCCTGTGGTCCATCATTACAGAGCTACGCAGCCAAGATGGCGTCTCTTGTCTACCTAACTATGACACCCACATGGCGGGCCAGACAGAAGACTTACTGCTTACTCAACCTTGCCCTGTACGACCACAAGAAAAGCAGCCCGGATGGGACCCGATCCGCATCTTAGATGGATCTGCAAAAGGTAACCCGATGCAATCAAGCACAGATGACACGCTCCACATAGCAGCTGTCCCGCCGGGAATAGTAGGATTTCCCCAGATCAAGGCTTTGCAGTGCCCGATGCCTATTATACTTCTTCCTCATCTAAGCCTGCAATTATCCCCGAGCCCTAACACGCTTAAGACACCAAGCGGCGCAGAAGGTCCCTGTGTGCAAGTAACAGAGCGCCTGCACCGACCGCTTACAGCACTCACCGCTGTGAAGGTTTTAGTGTGGGGGTCCATCAATGATAAGCGTCCTCAAAAGATGGGGGCCATGAGGGAAACTCATTATAAAGTCTCCGGAGCCGAAAGTGAGGAATCACAGGGATCTGTTCCTGCAGGGAAACTAACCGCACATAGATGGGAGTTGATATGTCTGCCCACCGCCATGATCATCAGCTGCGAAAGTGGCTAGACGCATTACGCTCTTACCTTCACTTCAGGAGCTCAAACCTACCTATATGGAGATCACGGTACCGCACTGACTTTTTTCCTAGTTGCGATGAACTCTTTGTACGGCTCTCATCTCGGTCTGGCATCCGATACATATGGACCCATATGCCCGCTCTGGATTGTTTCCTTACGAGAGTTATCGGGTAATTAAAGGGACACGCACTCCTTCCTGGGACCCCTAGACAACTCTTTGTTGGACTGTTTGATTCATTCTAACTTTTATGTTCATATATTGTATATACCCTAAACAGTTTTTTCAATGTTACACTGCTACTTTAAGAAATCTGCGCAGCAGACTTTTTGGTACTAATAGGGATTACTCATCGTTGTATAATTGTCAATTCAATTTACAGTAAGAGCAGTATTAATTGCAACTCCCCATGTTCATATAATATACAATGTGTGTATTCCTCTATTCCTAGGTTTATAATATTTTCAGGGATATTTACAACATTATATGATGCCTTGTGTTCTGGGATCTGAATAACCCTTAGCTTAATTTTGTGCACCAATTATGAATGTTAGATATAAGTAGGGACCCAATGCTTACAGGCTCATTTAAACACAGCTGCTTAGTTATACCCCTAGTTTAACATTGTGCCACTCTAAAATCTCCTGGTTTTCTAATCCTAAAGATCCTGATTCAGTTTCTTTGCCAGTTAGCTTACTTACATCCCTATGTCATCAACTACATATCCGCCATCTCTATTTAAAGCCATTATATACTACTTCCAGTATGATGTATTATACTAGAACGACATTAACATCTTAGATGGTGCCTATATCTGTAGCTATCTAAAACTACTTTATTCTAAGATCCATACACTGCTCTGCTTATAAATCTTAATCCCTCCATTATTGGTGTTGTATGGTTGTGGGCGATGTATAACCTAAAATATAGTTAATATCATGCCAGCCAGGGCCTCACAGATACAGTCTATACTACTTCTCAATTGTGACGTTGTCCCTAATTAGGACTCCTATTTTTTTTATATACCAAGGATGCATGCAAGAGTTACATTGCAAGCTTTATTATATTTTTGTTCCTAGGAAATGATATTACCTACGTTGAATTTAATATTAGTACAAATTATCTGTTTCTGTTGGGCCCCTCTCCTCCCTTTCCCGCCGGTACTTGTTGCCTGCGGGTCATACCCCTACTCCTTTTTCCCACATCGCCTATAGCTGACATTTCCCTAGGAGAGGGGCTCACCCAGAAGTCCCCTATACTCCATACATACTAATGTCCCCCCTCCACATAATGTTGTTGAGAGATACTCTTACTCATTTTATAGACAGCGAATTTACTTGTATTACGTGTTGGATTAAGACTCAGTTGCTTTCTACTTAACTATGACCCCTCTCTATATATTAGCACTCAGTTAAGATATATGGTATGATATGTGGGTCAATTTGTATATATGACCATCTTCCTGATGTTAGATTACAGCTCCTACAACTATCAAGATCATTTGCCCTATAGTCTTTATTTTCCCAGTATCCTAGTTGGCTCCGCCCTCCACTTCCCCTCATTACGAGCGGCTCTTGCCCGCTGCATTCCCCCCCCCCCCACACACACACACACTCAGACCTCTGAGAGGTCGGTTAAAAGCCAATTCCCTATCTCCTATCGTTTCTAGTTTATATAACACTTCTTATCCCGAGATAGGGATCATTAGTTGAATAATATAAAAATTGAGGTCTCATTGATATATGCTCCAGTCCCCTGTGTTTCTTATATTTTATTTTACCTTTTCCCTACTTGGTGGCAGAAGTGGTATTATAACGCTTGTCAACTGTTCTACTATAATTTATATGTATATATGACATCAATATGGGTTAGATATTGTGAGAACTACTTTAGTGGTGCACCAATGTTTTAGCCCACATTTATTTCTAGTATGAGAAATGTATTAGTGTCTTTCTTATTCCTGATCCGTGCCTGGACGTATTGTTTGTTCTATTGTTATTACTTATTACCTCAATAAAAATTATTTAAAAAAAAAAAAAACGAAGATACGCTCCAAAAAACGGGCAACTTTCCTCAATGAAAGAGAGCCAAATAAGGGGCAAAATAAAAATAACTTTAATATATAAGAAATAACATTCTTACAAATGATCACTTGATTAAAACAATAAACCATTTACCGGTGTCTAAAATTAATATTGATAAATAAAGTGAAACTTAACTTTTTGCATGAAAAATAGGATCAGCCATTCGCTTGACATCGCAAAAACGTTTTGCCCCAAAAACTTCTCTAGAATTTTTTACTTCACACATTGCGAACTATTGTGGAAATAATTGCAACTTTTAGGCGCATTTTGTCGGGGCTTGATAAATTTTGCCCTTAGTGTATAGATTTAGCGGCGCTTACCACTTCCTGGGATTTCCTTCGTAACTTGCAAAAACTTTCTCTCCACAGCTGACCTCTAGAAAAGAGAGAGCCCACAGATAGTGTACAACATACAGACTTTAACGGCTATGAAAAAGAATATACTCTCAGATTAAACTGTGAAAATTCACTTTAAGATTTCAACTCAGAAACCAGTTCAAATGGAAAACAAGGGCTTGTGTTTCAACAGATCTTTTTCAAGAGAGTAAAATGTCAAACAGAGCTATACTTCTCCATATACAGGTGAAACTCGAAAAATTAGAATATCATGCAAAAGTTCATTTATTTCACTAAGGTGAAACTAATATATGAGATAGACTCATTACATGCAAAGCAAGATAGTTCAAGCCGTGATTTGTCATAATTTTGATGATTATGGCTTACAGCTCATGAAAACCCCAAATCCACAATCTCAGAAAATTGCGAAAAGGTGCAATATTCTAGGCTCAAAGTGTCCCACTCTAATCAGTTAATTAAGCCATGGCCTGGAGAGGATTGTCAGGAAAAGGCCATTCAAAAGTGTTGGGGACTTTCACAAGAGCCACCACACACAGACGGATCCTGGACATGGACTTCAAATGTCGTATTCCTCTTGTCAAGCCACTCCTGAACAACTAACAACGTCAGAAGCGTTTTACCTGGGCTAAAGAAAAACAGACCTGGTCTGCTGCTCAGTGGTCCAAAGTCCTCTTTTCTGATGAGAGCAAATTTTGCATCTCATTTGGAAACCAAGGACCCAGAGTATGGAGGAAGAATGGAGAGGCACACACTGCAAGATGCTTGAAATCCAGTGTGAAGTTTCCACAGTCTGTGTTGATTTGGGGAGCCATGTCATCTGCTGGTGCTGGTCCACTGTGCTTCATTAAGTCCAGGGTCAATGGAACTGTCTACCAGGAGATTTTGGAGCACTTCATGCTTCCTTCCGCAGATGGGGATGCTGACTTCATTTTCCAGCAGGACTTGGCACCTGCCCACACTGCCAAAAGCACCAAAACCTGGTTCAATGACCGTGGGATTACTGTGCTTGATTGGCCAGCAAACTCGCCTGACCTGAACCCCATAGAAAATCTATGGGGCATTGCCAAGAGAAAGATGAGAGACATGAGATAGAACAATGCAGAAGAGCTGAAGGCCGCTATTGAAGCATCCTGGTCTTCCATAACACCTCAGCAGTGCCACAGGCTGATAGCTTCCATGCCACGCCGTATTGAGGCAGTAATTGCTGCAAAAGGGGCCCAAACCAAGTACTGAGTACATACAGTATGCATGCTTATACTTTTCAGAGGTCCGATATTGTTCTAAAGGTATGTACAATCCTTGTTTTATTGATTGCATGTAATATTCTAATTTTCCGAGATTGTGGATTTGGGGTTTTCATGAGCTGTAAGCCATAATCATCACAATTATGACAAATCACGGCTTGAACTATCTTGCTTTGCATGTAATGAGTCTATCTCATATATTAGTTTCACCTTTTAAGTTGCATTAGTGAAATAAATTAACTTTTGCACAATATTCTAATTTTTCGAGTTTCACCTGTACAACATACAATTGGATGTTTTGTATTATTAATATGAATTGATTGGTTTCTTCTTTTTTTTGTAAAAGATTAATGTGTATTTTTATACAAATGTATATTTTACACTCATTTGATTTAATACAGAGTATCACTGATTTTTTTTTAGATTGGAAACTCTCTAATGGGAAGAAAAATATTTTTATACTTTGAATTCGATTTTAAAATAATAAATCTGTTCCCATTAGGAGATAGCGAGAATCACTAACATAGTGAACCTTTTTAACACAGGTTTGATGCCTGTGGTTAATTGGTGGGCTGAGTTTGGTTTTATTATATAAAGTATAATTGTGTATAGAGAAGTATAGCTCTGATATATTACTCTCTTAATAAACACAGTCTGTTGAAATGCATTGAGATATTTTTTTAATGCGGCTCTGGTTTTAAATAAAGCCTTGTTTTTTATTTGAACTGGTTTCTGATTTGGAAATCTTCAATAAACATTCAAACTAATATATTTAATAAAGGTGGTGAGAGTCCACAATCCATTACTACTGGGAATTATATTCCTGGCCACTAATAGGTGGCAAAGATTCCAAAAGCCCTTAAAACCTCTCCCAACTTACTGGAAACTAGTCTTGTTTTTTGCTGCACAGGAGGAAGGTGAAGAATGTAGCTGCTCCAGGTTTTTGTGAGACAGGTTCTCAGACTGATATGAGGCCTGGTTCCCCTCAGATAACTAAAGTTTAGACAGAGGGATGTCTTTGGGGTATGGGTATTGGCACAAGAACACCCTATGGGAGCTAGTCACAGGCCTAGCACGGGTGTCGCAGGGACTGGTCCCTAGCTGCCTCCTGTTGGTTCAACGTTATACTCTTTTATCTATATATATATATATATATATATATATGTATATATATACTCTCTGTTGTCACGTGTACAGCACTTGATTTACTATCTACTAGAAGCAGTTCTTTCTGCTTATGGTAAGTCCAGTAGGATGGGTACCTATCGGGTAAGTATGGGTGTTGTTATTGGCACCTGCTTAACCTATAGGCTATTAGTAGGTACTCACTTAAGGTTATATCATAGCCTGGAGAATATTATGTCAGGAATTTTAGACATGGGTTTATAAGTACCTTATTTTCACCCTATGTAGGCCGGAAGTGATTTAACTATTTATTTTTTCGTGCATTGATGACATGTACATATCTGTTTTTTTAGCATGCTTTGTTTTTAACTCTCTTTTTATTAGAATTTTCGGCACGTCTATGATTGGATTGCTGTCAGGTTAGCGCACATTCAATTCTATATAGATTATTAACGCTCCTCAAGCCTGCTTTGTCCTCTGGTGAGGGGGTAAGATTTAATTGCTTCCAAGAGCTGTTTTATTTGGGTGTAAGGTTATTTTATTTATCGTGCCTTTAATGTTATGTTTAAATCATTATCTGTATTTTGATTTTTGCATTACCTGCCTTTTAATCTATTTTTTTATTATGGAGCATACTGATTATGTCCCCACTTCTGTTGATACTTTTAGCTTGGAAGCTAGATCTTTTAAGAGAAGTGTTATGTATTCTAGACGTTCAGGATTCTAAAGAGTGGTCTAAGCCAGGTATCTCTCTTAATTCTGCTCAGATATTGGGTTGTTGATATTATTAAGATCATGTTAAGAATATGATTCTAGCAGTTTTGACTAGCAGGGCCTTGTGGTTGAAGTCATGGTCTGCTGACATATTTTCTAAATCCGGACTTTTGTCTCTTCCTTTTTATAGGAAGGTGTTGTTTGGGTCTGATCTGGATGAAGTTATTTCTACAGTGACTGGGGGGAAAGGAGCTTTTCTCCCTCAAGATAATAATTCTAAGGGTAATTCTAGGTATTCTGTTTTCATTCCTTTTGTCAATCTAAGAACCAAAAGTTCTTCTTCACAGAAGCAGGGTCCTTTCATTCTTTTTCCTGGAAGCCAAACCCTAATTGGAACAAGTCTAAACTGTCCAAGAAGCCTGAACACTACCAAGTCTGCTTGAAGGTGCGGTCCCCAATCCAGACCTTCTGGTAGAGGGCAGATTACAACTTTTGCAAAAGGCTTGGTTTCATTCTGTTTAAGATCCATGAAGTTGTTCTAAAGGTATGTACAATCCTTGTTTTATTGATTGCATGTAATATTCTAATTTTCCGAGATTGTGGATTTGGGGTTTTCATGAGCTGTAAGCCATAATCATCACAATTATGACAAATCACGGCTTGAACTATCTTGCTTTGCATGTAATGAGTCTATCTCATATATTAGTTTCACCTTTTAAGTTGCATTAGTGAAATAAATTAACTTTTGCACAATATTCTAATTTTTCGAGTTTCACCTGTACAACATACAATTGGATGTTTTGTATTATTAATATGAATTGATTGGTTGCTTCTTTTTTTTGTAAAAGATTAATGTGTATTTTTATACAAATGTATATTTTACACTCATTTGATTTAATACAGAGTATCACTGATTTTTTTTTAGATTGGAAACTCTCTAATGGGAAGAAAAATATTTTTATACTTTGAATTCGATTTTAAAATAATAAATCTTTTCCCATTAGGAGATAGCGAGAATCACTAACATAGTGAACCTTTTTAACACAGGTTTGATGCCTGTGGTTAATTGGTGGGCTGAGTTTGGTTTTATTATATAAAGTATAATTGTGTATAGAGAAGTATAGCTCTGATATATTACTCTCTTAATAAACACAGTCTGTTGAAATGCATTGAGATATTTTTTTAATGCGGCTCTGGTTTTAAATAAAGCCTTGTTTTTTATTTGAACTGGTTTCTGATTTGGAAATCTTCAATAAACATTCAAACTAATATATTTAATAAAGGTGGTGAGAGTCCACAATCCATTACTACTGGGAATTATATTCCTGGCCACTAATAGGTGGCAAAGATTCCAAAAGCCCTTAAAACCTCTCCCAACTTACTGGAAACTAGTCTTGTTTTTTGCTGCACAGGAGGAAGGTGAAGAATGTAGCTGCTCCAGGTTTTTGTGAGACAGGTTCTCAGACTGATATGAGGCCTGGTTCCCCTCAGATAACTAAAGTTTAGACAGAGGGATGTCTTTGGGGTATGGGTATTGGCACAAGAACACCCTATGGGAGCTAGTCACAGGCCTAGCACGGGTGTCGCAGGGACTGGTCCCTAGCTGCCTCCTGTTGGATCAACGTTATACTCTTTTATCTATATATATATATATATATATATATATATATATATATATATATATATATATATATATATATATATATATATATATACACTCTCTGTTGTCACGTGTACAGCACTTGATTTACTATCTACTAGAAGCAGTTCTTTCTGCTTATGGTAAGTCCAGTAGGATGGGTACCTATCGGGTAAGTATGGGTGTTGTTATTGGCACCTGCTTAACCTATAGGCTATTAGTAGGTACTCACTTAAGGTTATATCATAGCCTGGAGAATATTATGTCAGGAATTTTAGACATGGGTTTATAAGTACCTTATTTTCACCCTATGTAGGCCGGAAGTGATTTAACTATTTATTTTTTCGTGCATTGATGACATGTACATATCTGTTTTTTTAGCATGCTTTGTTTTTAACTCTCTTTTTATTAGAATTTTCGGCACGTCTATGATTGGATTGCTGTCAGGTTAGCGCACATTCAATTCTATATAGATTATTAACGCTCCTCAAGCCTGCTTTGTCCTCTGGTGAGGGGGTAAGATTTAATTGCTTCCAAGAGCTGTTTTATTTGGGTGTAAGGTTATTTTATTTATCGTGCCTTTAATGTTATGTTTAAATCATTATCTGTATTTTGATTTTTGCATTACCTGCCTTTTAATCTATTTTTTTATTATGGAGCATACTGATTATGTCCCCACTTCTGTTGATACTTTTAGCTTGGAAGCTAGATCTTTTAAGAGAAGTGTTATGTATTCTAGACGTTCAGGATTCTAAAGAGTGGTCTAAGCCAGGTATCTCTCTTAATTCTGCTCAGATATTGGGTTGTTGATATTATTAAGATCATGTTAAGAATATGATTCTAGCAGTTTTGACTAGCAGGGCCTTGTGGTTGAAGTCATGGTCTGCTGACATATTTTCTAAATCCGGACTTTTGTCTCTTCCTATTTATAGGAAGGTGTTGTTTGGGTCTGATCTGGATGAAGTTATTTCTACAGTGACTGGGGGGAAAGGAGCTTTTCTCCCTCAAGATAATAATTCTAAGGGTAATTCTAGGTATTCTGTTTTCATTCCTTTTGTCAATCTAAGAACCAAAAGTTCTTCTTCACAGAAGCAGGGTCCTTTCATTCTTTTTCCTGGAAGCCAAACCCTAATTGGAACAAGTCTAAACTGTCCAAGAAGCCTGAACACTACCAAGTCTGCTTGAAGGTGCGGTCCCCAATCCAGACCTTCTGGTAGAGGGCAGATTACAACTTTTGCAAAAGGCTTGGTTTCATTCTGTTTAAGATCCATGAAGTTGATTTCAGATCTGGAGGGGGGGGGGGCGCTAAAAAACCTCCTAATGGAGGGTCTAAAAGCTAAAAGTGGAATCCAAAGGATTAAAAGAGGGCAGATGGTGTAATTCAATGTTAACTTTTTGTAGATCTTATAAAAAATACTAAGAATATCCGATATAAAATGTTGAACAATATATACTTAAAAAGTACACAAGGATAGCATAAAATAATATCCACAGGTGTATAAAAAAAAAAGCTAGAGCTTGTGAACTCTTTCCTACTAATAGTAAGTGTATATTTTACATGCTGGTTGATATAATCCCCCCTGCTCAGTTTTGCAAATAATGTATGAATCATCTTATGCAATCTGATCAGTCTAATGCTGCTCTTGCTTCTAAAGGTATCTGTCCTCCCTCTGTTTGTTCTAAACAGGAGAGCTCTTGATATTTTGCTACAGGATTGAAAGATTTTGAGCTCTACTATATCTGAGTTGTTGGCGGCCATGCCCCCTCCAAGTAAGTGTAAATAGGTGGTTTCTGATAATCTTTCTACTAGCTTCTCTGATTTAAGTAAGACTAAGACTGTTAAACTGCACATTCCATGTCCTGCTTCTCCTGATTTCTCCTCTTAGGGTAAAGTATTTTTAGATGATTCAAGAGTCTCTGAGCAAGAAACTGAATCTTACCCTTTTTTTTTGTTTAAACTTGAACACCTTTGTTCTCTTTTAAGAGAAGTGTTATGTATTCTAGACGTTCAGGATTCTAAAGAGTGGTCTAAGCCAGGTATCTCTCTTAATTCTGCTCAGATATTCAAAAGGATGTTTCCTTTGCATCTAATTCAGAGCTTTGGGAAACTATACCTAAAATGGATGAGGCTATATCTACTTTAGCTAAACTTACTACTATTCCTCTTCAGGATAGTACCTCTTTTAAAGGGACAGACTACACCAGAATTTTTATTGTTTTAAAAGATAGACAATCCCTTTATTACCCATTTTCTAGTTTTGCATAACAAACACAGTTATATTAATGCACTTTTTAAATCTCTGATTATCTTGTACCTCTGCAAACTGCTCCCTTATTTCAGTTCTTTTGACAGACTTGCATTTTATCCAATCAGTGCTGGTTCCTAGATAAATCCACGTACATGAGCACAGTGTTATCTATGACATACATGAACTAACACCCTCTAGTGGTGAAAAACTGTCAAAATGCATTCAGAAAAGAGGCGGCCTACAAGGTCTAAGAAATTAGCATATGAACCTCCTACTTTAGCTTTCAACTGAGAATACCAAGAGAACAAAGCAAAATTGGTGATAAAAGTAAATTTGTTTAAAATAACATGCCCTAACTGAATCATGAAAGTTTATTTTGGATTAGACTGTCCCTTTAAAGAACCTATGGAAATTGGAGTATTTTCATAGAAAGGCTTTTAGCAAGCAGGTTTTCTTTTTAGGCCAGAAATTAGTATTGCTTGTATTGCTGCAACTTCTACACTTTGGTGTTAGAGTTTATCTGAACTTTCTGAACTATCCTGAGCTTTCTGAGGAATCTGCTGGTGAAGTTTTCTAATCTCTTGAAGACAGCTAATGCTTTCAGTTGTGATGCGGTTGTTGATATTATTAAGATCATGTTAAGAATATGATTCTAGCAGTTTTGACTAGCAGGGCCTTGTGGTTCAAGTCATGGTCTGCTGACATATTTTCTAAATCCAGACTTTTGTCTCTTCCTTTTAATAGGAAGGTGTTGTTTGGGTCTGATGTGGATGAAGTTATTTCTACAGTGACTGGGGGGAAAGGAGCTTTTCTCCCTCAAGATAATAATTCTAAGGGTAATTCTAGGTATTCTAACTGTTTTCATTCCTTTTGTCAATCTAAGAACGCAAAAAGTTCTTCTTCACAGAAGCAGAGTCCTTTTATTTTTTTTCCTGGAAGCCAAACCCTAATTGGAACAAGTCTAAACTGTCCAAGAAGCCTGAACACTACCAAGTCTGCTTGAAGGTGCGGTCCCCAATCCAGACCTTCTGGTAGAGGGCAGATTACAACTTTTGCAGAAGGCTTGGTTTCATTCTGTTTAAGATCCATGAAGTTGATTTCAGATCTGGAATCTATGGGAGTAATAGTTCCAGTTCCAGAAATTGGAACAGTGTGTCAGGGTTTCTATTCCAAACTCTTTATTGTTTACAAGAAATAACTAATTTACAGACCCCTCAGATCAGGGTTTGATCTTTCAAGATGGAGACTATTCGGACAAATCTTCCTCTTGTTGAAAGAGGACAGTTCATGTCCTCTATAGATCTTTATATCCCTATTCATAGGGATCTTCATGAAGGTTTGCATTTGTGGACAAGCAATTTCAGTTTGTTGCTCTGTTTAGTATAGCAACCGCTCCCAGAAAAAGATTCTTGGATCTTTCTTATTGGTGATAAGAGCTCAGGGTGTTTTGGTGGTTCCTTGTCTGGACAATATCTTAGTACAGGCTCAATCTAGTAGCAGTATCTCATACCAACAGACTTTTGTTGTTTCTTCAAGAGTATAATTGGAAAGTAAATTTTCTTCTTAAATGGAAAGAGTCCACAGCTGCATTCATTACTTTTGGGAAATAAGAACCTGGCCACCAGGAGGAGGCAAAGACACCCCAGCCAAAGGCTTAAATACTCCTCCCACTCCCCTCATCCCCCAGTCATTCTTTGCCTTTCATCCCAGGAGGTTGGCAGAGAAGTATCAGAATTTAATTTGTCTCTTATGGAGGGTAGAACTCTTCAACATGGGACAGGAGTTTTAAGTAATCCTATCAGTCTCTCAGTGAGAGCTTGGATGAAAGTTAGAGTCCGGAGATGCAGGGAGAGTCTTTCTGCAAAACCATCCCGACTCATGTTAACAGGTCCTCAAGCAATCTGCGTTGTCGAACTTCGCTCCGCTGCCTGCTTTCTTCTCTCAAGTCCATGGCGGAGGCGATGCTACTATTCGTCACAATTGAAGGGCCATGTTCCTGTTCCATGAACGTTGATTACGGTAAGATAGTTTAATTTTACTTTCTTCGTGAATGTAATGTAACTCAGACGTTTAATCCCGAGAGGTTACCACCTTGCGGGTCTAACTTAACATATGGGTCTCAGTGAGTCTCCTTTAGTATCTTGGAATTAAGGGTTAATATCTCCTGAGGGGGGTTATTGAACAGGGGGGGGGGGGTTAATCATGTTTGTTATGTGATTTAACCTGCTTATGTGTGTGAACATTAAGGCCTCTGGAAGTGACGTGACCTTCTGGTTGGGCACGCTTTTTTAGACCGTACGGTTCACCTTGTGGCCGGGCGTGATTACGCTCCATCTTCCATTTCCACATTCCTGACCGTGTGGCAAAGGAGAAATTCTAGTCCGCAGGGGTCTGGTTCATAGGAGGTGGTGAGTGCCACAGCCATTGTGGGTGTCAGGTGCCATTTAATTTTAATTCTTAGTCCCTATTTGCATATCCTCTATCCAGTTATGGAGGATTCTGATACTGAGACTGTTTTAATTTCAGATTAAGATTCTGCATCCGGTGACGAATCTGGATTGGCCCCGTTGACACATGACAACCAGTTATGTTCTGTATGCCATATGAGAGCGCCTTGTTCCTCGGGCTTGGGGAATCAAGGGTCAGCTGAGCCACCCGCCTCTGGGGGTCCCGTCCTCCGAGAGGCGAGTTCCCTACCGCTCCATACTTCTACACATGCGGGTAACCCAGTTTATGATTATTCCTCCATGCAGGGTGGCGTGTACCCCCCCAGAGGTTGCAGCACGTTTTTGCTTCCATGTATTTTTGCCGATTATTCATCTGCAGAGTCCAGACGTTTATTTGCGATTGTGCTCATGCCCTATTGTCCCGGGTCTCCCGCCTTGGGGAGGGCCTCTACAGTTCCCTGAGGGTGTAACTGTCCCTGAGTGTTGTGCCTTTCGTTACAGAATTGCTCGCCTTCGCGTGTTACTCAGACATGTTTTTCAGTTATTAAATTACCCTATCCTTATCGGATATATGGGGATTTTCAGTCTGCTGATTCGAATAGTGCACCTGATTTGACATGTGGGGATGATGTAATCTCCTGAGTGTTATTTTATTGAGATCTTTCCCAGTTTATGGAAGATCAGGGCTCCGTTTGGCTGGTCCTGTGGGTAGGCCTGTGTCTTCTTGGGCGTTAACCTCCGGGTTGCCTTATATTTTCTTTTTATCCGATAGAATGTTTTTTATTTTGTTTATTTCCTTCAGGAACCTTCTGGGATTCATACTCTTTGTTACTTCTTCGGAAGTTGTTTTGGACATATTAGTCCTATGTTAAAAATGTCTGTTTTCCTTTCTTCCCCACTGAGGGAGGATTTATGCAGCTTGCCGGTTAGGGCCCTGGGTGCAGGCTGGTCCTGTTGGGGATGTTCTGTGTTGTGGCTGTGCAGACACGGGGCGCTGTTCGGCTTGGCTGGTCCGGTCGATGCGCTGAGTGTTCAGGTTATCATTTGTTTTACATGTTTCAACTAAGCATTCAAGAGGACCTGTTGGTCCGTGAGGCGGGAAGCCTTCAATCATGGATGACTGGGTCAATGGAGTTTTCACTGCATCACTCTCTCTTTCGTCTGGTATTATTGGGCCCTAGAGTTTCCTCCCCCACGCAGTGGAGGGTTGGAGAGCTTAGCGCCCTCTTACCGCTGTTTGAGCTGTTTGGCCTTCTTTTTTGAGGCTCTGGATTTGACATTTTTAGACTTGGTCCATCAACAGCTAGTAGTGTGTATAGCTGACTAGCATGCGGAAGGTTTGCAGTTTGAAATTAGCTACAGCTCTTTGCACCTTGAATGTGTGCTTGCAAGCTGTTTAATGTAACCAGCTATAGCTATTGCACATTGACCGTTTATGGTCTTCTTTTGTTGTCTCCGGATGAGTTAGGTTTCCTTTTTAGGGACCTGGGTTCCTTCTGGGAGATGGTTGATCGCTGTGGGGACATTGGGGTTAGCTCTGGGCTTCCCAGAGCTGGGAAGGCTTTGCGCCTTTTTTCCCTGTATTCGTCTGTTTGTATGGAGGTGATGTGGAGGCTAGCCATACTCGAGGGGTTTTGACCTTGAGGTATCCCTCACTTTGTTGTCCTGAGGCTGTTTGAGAAGTCTAGAGGCTCTAGGGTCGTAATACGACTTCTATCATCTTCCTTTGGTTGGGACTTACGAGTTCTTCTCGTTATTCGGATTGATCTGGATATTGCATTCATATCCCTTGTGTCTGTTTTTTTTGTCAGACGGGGTGTTAAGTTCTTGGGTATTGTTTGATTGAACAATTGAGTGCCCAGACCTGTTTTCTCCCTGAGGATTCCGGTTGCTAAGGCGTTGCTCGGCATTTTCCCTTGTGGACCCAGTTATGAGTTGTTACTGGAATCTTAGGCCTAAGGGCTGGTTTGGGGTTCCTCGATACTGAGAACTTGAGCTATGTCCTTTACTCAATCTACCTGGTCATGGTTGTCCAGGTTTTCTGAGTGTCTGTTACTCATTAGGCTGATGTGCCTTAGGGTTGGATTCCCTTGGTCAGCTTGCTAGGGTAACCCTTAGATTCAGGCAAATGGGTTTACAGTGTCTCTGCTTCATCCATTACACAGGGGATGTGTGTTGGCAAGCTACTTTTAGGGGGGTCTTTTCAAAGGACATCTGTGTTGGGGATTGATCTCTCCTTTAGCCGGTGGCTTCGTGCTTGGAGGGCAGATGTTGCCCTTCTGACTCCATCCCTTTTCTTAAGGGGGTTATTCTCCTTCTTATGGAGATTCAGTCCCTTTCTTGGGGCTTCTCCTGGATTCAGGAGGTTGGAACTGTGGGTAACTTATCGGAGAGGGGTGTCTCTCTGGGTTGTTATTTTCCATCTGGAGTCTTGCTGGTTCCAAGTTGAGACTTTGTTGGGCCTTTTTGCTAGATCCTTTGGGTCTACAGCCTTGTCGTCTGAGTCGAGTGGTTCCAGTGCTCTGTGGTGATGGCTGTGGCCATTCGTCCACTCATTCTTGAGCTGGTTTCAGGGTTCTTCTGTTCCCTTGTTTCGGATCCACTGATGCTGGGTTGGTCCTGCTGGGTGTGGGTTCTGAGAAAAGTTGTCATTTTCAGGATCTAGGTGGATGCTAGCTCCCTAGGCTTACAGGCAGAGGGGCCAGGATTACACCTCCTTCGGGCTCTGGTTGTAACCTCTCCTTTGGGGGGCCTCGATTGAGGTTCTTTGTTCCCCTTTTGGAGACCTGTGTGTAGGTCTGGCGGCTTAGGTTGCCTAGAGCATGCCCTCTGTCTGGGGGGGGGTTACCTTTTGCAGTCTGTTCTCTTGTTGGCTGCTTCTACTTCTAGCAAGTATCCTCTGTGTCGTCCTGATGTTGACTTTCACTGTCTGCATAATGTTGGAGAGAAGACTTTCTCTGTCTCTCTGCCCAGTCTTATCCCAGGTTCTGCTTGGTCTAGGCGTAGCCTCCTTTTCTCTCTTGGGCCCATTTGGGTCTTTGTGAGCTGGGTTCACTATTGGAGGTTTTCTTTTTTGGATTGTGGTGATCTTTTGGTTTCATTCGATTCTCCTTTGCCTTGTCCCTTGGGGAGTTTAGGCTGCTGTCCCCTTCATTAGTGTGGGGGGGGGAGTGGTTGAGTCCGTTTTGCGGTCTCTAGCTTGGCTTCTGGACTATCTGTGGATCAGTGTCCTTGGGGCCTTTTCTTTTAAAGTTTGTTTGTTGTTGGGTAGGGGTTCAGGCCTTGTGCCCTCAGTATGGGCCGCCTATTGTACCCTCCCATCTTGGCATTCAGTGTCCTCTATAGCTTGGGTATTGTTTTCCCAAAAGTAATGAATGCAGCTGTGGACTCTTTCCATTTAAGAAGAAAAACATAAATTATGCTTACCTGATAATTTTCTTTTCTTCTGATGGAAAGAGTCCACAGCTCCCCGCCCATAATGTTTTTGTGGGGCATCCTTATTTATTCTTCTGGCACCTTTCACCTGATATTTCTTCTACTGGTCCTTGTTCCTCGGCTGAATGACTCGGGGATGAGGGAAATGGGAGGAGTATTTAAGCCTTTGGCTGGGGTGTCTTTGCATCCTCCTGGAGGCCAGGTTCTTATTTCCCAAAAGTAATTAATGCAGTTGTGGACTCTTTCCATCAGAAGAAAAGAAAATTATCAGGTAAACATAATTTATGTTTTTCCAAAAAGTTTTCCGTAACCTCAATCCCGGATTACATTTCTTGGTATCATTATCGATTCAGTCTCTGAGACTTTTCTTGACAGAACAGAGAAGGTTGAAGTAACTCTTCGCTTGTTGCCTTCAGTCAGTCCTTTCTCCTTCTGTAGCTGTTTGTATGTAATTTGTAGGTCTTCAGATGATAACAGCCTCTGATGCGATTCCTTTTACTTGGTTTTACATGAGGCCTCTTCAGCTTTGTGTGCTTTGTCAGTGGTGCAGGCCTGCAGGGATTACACTCCATTGGCTCAAAAAGAGACATTCTCTCCCCTGCGTGGAGCCAGCAAAAAAAAAAATAAAGATCATAGATCTGGCCAGAGGTAGAAATAAAGCCAAAATTCTTGATAAAAAAAAGATTTTTTTCTGGATCTATAAATTAAAAACAGTCACCTTTCGGCATGAATCTAGAGTGGGGCATGCATTATATCGTAGACTGAACATTTAAACAGTACAGCTATGTTAATCTTAAAATTGTGTTCATTACATGACCCCATTGAATCATTTAATTGAGGTTCCTAAATCGGAATTATATACAATGTAAGTTACACATATATCATTTTATGCCTTATCTTATTTGAGCCTGTTTCTTTCAGAAAACTAATTTCCTGTATTATGTATCATAATATATATGAATCATGCATTGGTGATAATGTATCTTCTTGGATTTTCATTCTAATCACAGTTTGCAATATTAACATGCCATATTAGTTAGAAATGTTTAATTATATCTATATAAAAAATAATTCTTTATTACTTTGCTCAATGCAGAAATTGAAACATTTTGTAATATATATTGAAATTTACTGTCTTTTGTTAATTTATAATATCTATATTTAACATTGTTGCGAGATAGGTTTGTGTCCTCCTTTCTGAATTTGTTTCCTCCTAACAATATTAACTGTTAGCAATAGTAACTTATTTCATCATGTTTGCCATATTTGTTACAGTCTACAGGTAAAGATTTAATGTTTTTAATCACTGTTACATTTTGAAAGGTATCTCCCACAACATAGACTTACAGCTACATGATAGACAGTGCTGACGTCATTACTTTGACCTCACAGTTGATTGGTTTTTTTACCTTTCAAATGTAACTGTTCTTTTACTTGCGCTCTAAGTCTATGAGTAAGCGTCTTGCGGCGTGAAACGCGTAAGACAGTTGAGCCCTCTCCTCTTTATGTGTCTTTTTTAATTTTGGAATAAAGACTTTTGCACTGTTTGCTTGGTAGCGGCTTCTTCTTTGACTTTGTCTTCAGTCAGATTGTAGACCTGTGGGGTCTACTGGAAGTGGATCTTATGGCTTCTTGTTTGAACAAAAAGCTCCCCAGATATTTTGTGAGGTCCAGTGAACCTCAGGCAGAGTTTGTGGATGCTAGCTAGTAGTAGCTAGCTTTTTTTCACTACAGTCATTGAATGACTTGAATACTAACAGACTCACACTGGAAGACACGTTTATTAGGCAATATGAGACACTGGATATAAGTGACATTTTTCTGTTAATGGAAAGGACACTCATTAAGGAATATCGGACTTGGTGGGACAAAAGGGCCCTTGAAAAATATCTATTACTTGAATTAGTTCCAAGAGGCTTACGCCTGAATAAGTTTCCCACATTTCAGGTTGATGATAGTGAATTTATCTCTGAATGGAATACAGCCCTCACTAATTGTTCAATAATACTAATGGGTCTCATAGTCAAACACAAAGATAAACAACTGATAAAAATCAGGGAGGATTTGGTTAATGTGCAAACACAACTTAATGAGTTTACAGATCACCCTAAATATAATGATCTTGACAAACTACTAAAAGAAAGTGTTGACAAATTTAGGGTAGAACTTGATAATTTCAAACTTAGAAAGTTTAACCGTGACAATGATGACTACATAAATAACAAAGTATATGTCTGGCACTCAGCCATTAAGACCAGAAGATATAAGAGAAGATGGGGTAACAGTCATGATAAAAAGAAACAAATAGAAACTGATAAGAGAGTTACTTTTACAGATTCTGATGCATCAGAAAATGAAGCATCAGGATACTCAGGTAGGAGTGGTTCTAGTGAACCATCAGATGACGAAGAAATAGTGCCAAAGCCAAAGCAGAACAGTAAATTAACTTGTAACAAAACGGACTCTCAGCAGTCCAGAACAGAACCAAGAATAACTAGAAATGCGAGCCAAAGAGACAGGAACAATGAAAGTACTGACATGAGACGTAGGGAACTTCTCAATGTAGATAGGAGTGATATTCCAGTATCAGACGTACAGATTAAATCATGTCTCAAAAATAGTACTCAAACTGTTCAGGGCCCTTTGGGACAGGTAGGGATGGAAACAGAGGGAGGAGAAAAAGGAAAAAACATAGGAAGAGGACAAAGAGGACAAAGAGGACGAAGAGGCAGGGGACGATACAACAAGTATCGCATCTAAAGATAATTAATCTTTCCAAATCCACACTGACAGAAGATGAAACCTCAGTATTGAGTCTGGGTCTGAACTTTGTCCCTAGTACAACGTTCAACCTTTTTGAAACAATTACTGATGTGAACCGTTTAATCAGAGATCTCACACTCAGGAAATTCTTCTGGGGCAAGACATCCCCAGAGGTATCTCCTGTTAATCTTGGAGATCATGATATTTGGAGGGAAGCTAACTACATAGAACCTATCATTGATATTGTAGATTTTAAGGAAGCATGTGACTATTTTTCCCTCCATGAGATAAATTATGAATCAAATATTCAGAGTGACTTCCTGAAAACGGAACATATTGGTTTCAAACCAAGGTCTATATTCTACCCAACCAGGGACAGAGGTCCCTTCCTGGAAGCTTTCCATAAGAGAGTAGAAGAGGATTTGATTTCCCTTTCCAAATGCCACAATGCGACCACCCCGAATCTAACGAAAGGCCAAAAATTGGCCATTGAGTCTTTAACTAAAAGAGTTGATATAGTTATTAGATCTGCAGATAAGGGGGGCAGCATTGTGGTATTAAATAAAGTAGACTATATAAGGGAAGCCGAAAGGCAGATAAAGGATCCAGAAGTGTACTTACCCCTTTCTGGTGATCCCACCAATGTTTTCAAATTACAATTCCTAGAGTTGCTGGACGATGGACTGCATGGGGGTATTATTGATCAAAATACTTTTGATTATCTATACGTAAAAACACCTGTCATTCCCATCTTCCATCACCTCCCCAAGGTACATAAATCCTTGGAGGAGGTGAAAGGAAGACCCATTGTATCTGGGATAGGATCTCTATTTGAGAGTATGTCAGGTTGGTTGGAGTCCCTGTTGCAGCCCATCGTCCAACAGCTGCCCTCCTACCTTAGAGACACAACACACCTGCTGACAGGCTTAGATAAGCTCATATGGAGCAATGAATGCTCATGGTTAACAGTAGATGTTGTTGGACTGTATTCCTGTATACCACATCATTTAGGATTAAGAGCAATTAGATTTTCCCTTGATCACTATAGTAACTATGATACCAGTTTAAAAGAGTATATTCTAACATGTTTGGATTTCTTACTGGTTCATAACTACTTTAAATTTGATGATTCTTTTTATCTCCAAAGACGTGGGACCGCCATGGGTGCTAAATTTGCCCCGGCCTATGCTAATCTTTTCATGGGCTGGTGGGAGCGGTCCCACGTCTTTGGAGATATTAACCCATACAAACATCTTATTAGATCATATAAAAGGTACATTGATGATCTTCTATTTGTATGGTTAGGATCTTTAGAGGAAATGGAGGCTTTCATTCAGTACCTAAATAATAACGAGGTTAATTTACAATTCACTTACACGTCAGATATAAGTAAAATAGCCTACCTTGATGTTTACCTTATGGGAGATCCATCTACACAAAAAGTCACAACAACGCTATACAGGAAACCAATTACCTCGAATACTATACTACATGCACGCTCTTGCCACCCGAAACATACAGGGTTTGGGGTGGCTAAGGGCCTGTTTACAAGACTAAAACGTAATTGTACCACAGATTATGATTTTCATGTAGAGTCAGACACATTGAAACAGCAACTTCTAGAAAGAGGCTACAAAAAGAAAGTAATAAACAGGGCCTTTATAGAAGTGGATAGATTAGATAGAAGGGAAATGTTACAAAAAAACAGTTATGGGTCAATAAATAGGTTCAATGCAAATAAACCTAATTTTATCACTACCTACAGTCCGCAAATTAAAGCAATTTGTGATATTATCAACAAACACCTCCCTGTTTTAACAGGGGAGGATAGTCTTAGAGACCTAACCAGGGAAGGTCTTAATTATATTTCTAAAAAGGGACGTACAATTGGGAATCTAGTAGCCCCTAGTATGATAAAGAAACCTCCAACAACAGGAAGTAGTTGGTTACAGGTAAAAGGGCATTACAAATGTCATTTTTCCAATTGTATAGCCTGCAGTCACACAACAGTAACGGACAAATTCCAATCTAGAAGTACACAAAGAGTATTTTTAATGGACTCATGTACCAATTGCTGAACATGTTATGTCATTTACCTTGTGGAGTGTATACTCTGTAAAAAGCAATATGTAGGGTGCTCCTCTCGGGAGGCGCGCACACGCATTAGAGAGCACCTAAACAACATTGACAAAGAAAGAGATGTGTCAGACTTGGTGCATCATTTCATATACGAGCATAACAAGTCAGTCAATAGCTTTAAATGGCAAGTAATAGAAAGAATCCTTCCTAAACCTAGAGGGGGTGACAGAATGCAACGACTCCTTTACAGAGAGGCATTTTGGATTTTTACACTCCAGACCAGACGTCCCAAAGGCTTTAATATAGCAGGAGACATTATTAACTTCTGGAAGTAGGGTATAGTGATATGAAAGTTTCAGTGAAGGATCTTAAATAATTGGGATATAGATATGCACATATATAGGCAAAGAGTAATGTTATTACAAAGTATACATACAATGATGTTGAATTACATATAAGCTATGTTATTTATGTTATCCTGTTTTGAATACTCTAGTTTTCAAGTTATTCTAGAGATTGCTCACTTATAAGGATTAAAAGTGATAGTTAACATTTTCCTATTTGTATAACAAATCCTACAAGGAAAGAGCACTGTAGTTCAACTTGGAAATGTGGTTATGTATACGCTTTGCAGTCAATCTATCAGCATATCTAATACAAAAACAGAAAAATGTTTTAACATACTACTCCTTTAAATGAAATAAATTGTCTTCCAATTAGCCTGTTGTAATCATTAATTAATTGCACTGTGACCCCAGCTGTTTATCCTTGGTTATCACTAGAATAGTTCTTAAGGCATAACACAGGCTACAATTTGAGGTCTATGATTAAGGCTAAATTTTCCAGCCGAAACGCATAAGACCGACTGGTAGCCTAAGGTCACAGCGCAATTATTAGCTCTTTTCATTTTTTACCACCCTCATTTAAGTGTTTTTGGTTTTCACTATGTTGGAATTTATTGAATTTGTGATTTCAATAAACTCACCCCTTGTTTGAAGCCCGAGTTCACTGGATCTTTTTTTGCTTGGAAGTAGTAGCTCCATGGTTGTTGTTTTTTTCTGGCTTACATGTCTAGTTGTCCTCCGTGGCATCTTCCTCTGTATCACTACCTTCTATCTCAAGTTCTGTTTTTCATCAGGATTTATAATCTCTAAATTTGATGGCTTGGAGGTTTTTCTGATTCTGACATTGAAACTTTGGTTCAGGCCCATAAACCTGTGAAAAGGAAGATTTATCACAAGGTTTGAAAGGCTGTTATTTCCTGGTGTGTTGAACATGGGTTCAGTTGGCACTCTTTTAGAATTCATAGAAATCTTCAATTTCTTCAGGATGGATAAGGGTTTATCCGCTAGTTCCTTAAATGTCCAGGTCCCTGCTCTTATTGTCTTGTTTCACAAGAAGATTGCTAAATGTCTGGATATCCAGAATTTCTACATGCTTAAATCAGGATTAATCCAGTAATTGAATAAATTACTATTGGCTATTTTTTCTTTTGGTTTAAAAGTTTCTGAATTGTCTGCACTTTGTTGTGGGCCTCCTTTTCTTGTTTTTTTTTATCAGCATAAGGCAGTTTTGAGAACTAAGTTGACTTTTTGGCCCCTATTTATCAAGCTGTCAACCACAAATACACTGGAATTCCGCAGAGTAATTGTGGAGAGCTTGATTTCCCTTAGTTATCAAAGCCTACAGACCGGAAAAAGTAGAAATCTGTGATGTAACATACGATCTGCCGGTCTCAGTCCGACAAAGATCGATGCTTATGTCACTACAGATGTTCCGAATGCAAATTCGGCACTGACTACTTTTACTAGTTAACAAATACCTAACAGGTACATCGCCACTATTCCGGCCGAGCGTACCTGCTTTTCAATCCACCGCCCTGGAGGCCGCAGATGCCATAGGAATCAATGGGAGTCTGGAAGCAGCGAAAGCTCATGTTCGCTGCTGCCCAATATCCCATTGATTTCTATGGTAACGTTTACACCTAACACCCTAACATGTACCCCGAGTCTCAACACCCCTATTCTGCCACCCCCTACACCACCGCCACCTACATTATACTTATTAACCCCTATTCTGCCGTCCCGCCACCGCCGCCACCTAAATAAAAGTAATTAACCCCTATCCCGCTGCTCCTGGAGCCCACCGCAACTAACTAAAGGTATTAACCCCTAAACCCCTGGTCTCCCACATCACTAGCACTTACTAAACCTATTAACCCCTAAACCACCAGCCCCCCACATCGTCATAAACTAAATTAACCTATTAAACCCTAAACGTAACAACCCGCTAACTTTATATTAAATATTAACTCATCCCTATATTATAATAAATGTAAACTTAACTTTAGATTTAAATTAAACTATATTAAATTAATAATTAATCTACCCTAACTATTATACTAAATTACATTAAACTACAAATTAAATTAACTATATTATATATTTAAACATCTAATCCTACTCAAATAATTTAAATCTACTATAAAAAATTACAGTTACAAAAAAACCCAAAAACACTAAGTTACACAAAATAAAAAATAAATTATCAAAGATTTAAAATAATTACACCTAATCTAAGGGCCCTATGAAAATAAAAAAGCCCCCCCAAAATAAAAAATAACCCTAGCCTACAATAAACTACAAATACCCCTTAAAAGGGCCTTTTGCAGGACATTGCCCCAAATAAATCAGCTCTTTTACCTGTAAATAAAAAATACAAATACCCCCCAACAGTAAAACCAACCCCCCCAAATAAAAACCTAACTAAAAAAACCTATGCTCCCCATTGCCCTGAAAAGGGCATTTGGATGGGCATTGCCCTTAAAAGGGCATTTAGCTCTATTGCGGCCCAAACCCTAATCTAAAACTAAAACCCACCCAATACACCCTTAAAAAATACTAACTAGAAAGTTCAAGCTGCAGCAGCACTGAATAAAAAGATTTTTATTTTTGCCAAAAAGTTAATACGTTTCGGACCAACTGTCCTTAATCATGTATAAAATCACACTGACACATACAGGCTTAAAATACCCTTAACCCCTCCCATTCAATTATAATACACACCTGTGATGATCTATCTACATCAGTTAACTCCACCTAGTGTTCACACACCTCTTTTCTTAGAGGTTCTCATATGACTTCACAGTTGATTTATCATTGTGTGTACACAACATAGACATTCTAAATCAAAGATACCTATACTTTTTGTTAGCTCTAAGAACTTTTTAGACCTTTTTTAAGCCTTTACCTCTTATATTAAAGGGACAGTAATCAGAAAATACTCCAATCCATTTCTCTATTCATACCTCCTGGCCACATAGTACCTAATGTATAGATCCAAAACAATTCTTTTTGCTGAAGTTTTTTCTCTCTGTTGCCCCCCCTCCTGGGTTTCTCTACATGATCTATAATCTGAAATCTAATTTGACTCAGACTATGCCCAGCTGTCAAAAAATGGTGAGCCACAGGTGCATCTACATCTCCTGTTCTTATGCTACTCTTGTGTTGGTTCAACCTCTCACGCACCTTAAGGGTGGTCTCTCCTACATAGCCCCACCCACATGGGCATTTGATTAGATACACAGCATATTCTGTGTTACAGGTGAAATACCCTCTAAGGACAGTTGGTCCGAAACGTTGTATTAACTTTTTGGCAAAAATAAAAATCTTTTTATTCAGTGCTTCTACTTATTTTTGGGTTTTTTGGTATGGACCCTTGCAGCCTGCACGGATAAATAACCTCAAAAACAGAGTGCTGAACAGTAACCTGCTGTTGGAATTGTTGTTATACCAATTCTGTTCTGTGCACCTTAACTATGGAGGGCAAACAAGATGAGCCAAAGACTTTTGGATACACAGACACAGAGGCAGCAAGAATTACCACATTGATTTGTGGCTCAAGGGATTTCTTGAGAGCCTCTCCCAGTCAAGTTGTAAGTAAAAGCTATGAGCATATACAGAAGAAGCAAATAGCATATGAATTACATGCAGTAACTCTAGCGGAATATCATAGAGTGAAAAGGATCCCTAGAGGCCTGCGAATGAATGTGCAACCCACCCTGTTGCGGGATAACATCGAATACTGTCAGAAATTTGAAATGATTTTGAACGAGTGCTCTTTCGATTTGATGGTACTCACGGTTGAATTTCTGCAGATGGAGCTGAGCAAACAAAGAGTACAGATGGAAGAATACAAGCGTGAGCTGGCAACATCAATGTCCACACAAGAGCTGGATAAATTAATAAGCGATGTGGAAACACAGATTCAGGAATTGAGGAGTACCATACAAGACAGAAAAAAAACCAAGTTTGCCCGAGATGAGCATGATTACGACACCGGAACAGTGTATCGCTTGAAAGGGGAACGAGTTGGAGAACGGACCGGAAGTAGATACGGAGGCACTTCCCGGTGGAAGGAGAAACCGGCGTAGCAGGGCGAATAGGCAAAATGATCAATCGGCCACACAGAGTTCCTCATCAGAATCGGCTTCGGGGGACTCAGAAGGAGAGGGCAAACCCGCAGAGGAGGGAAGCGCCACCGCAGGAAAAAAGACCAAGACGAGTGGCAGCAAGCAGCGGGCAACGACTCGCAGCCAGAGGAAATAACTGTAAATCTGAGTCAGACGCAGCTAACCATGGAAGAAGAGCAAGTGCTTAACAAAGGACTATCATTCTGTCCCACAGGTGAATGTAACATGTTTGAGCTGCGTAAAGACTTGCATAGATTTTACAGATCAGTTAAACTGAAAAGTTTTTTCTCAGATTGCATTGTGCCACCAATTAAAAATAATGCATGTATTGAAACACTTAATTTATCTGTGTTAAACTTAAGAAATAAAAGCAATTTCACGCCATCACAGGTTAACCCCAGTGTACAAACCTTCATACAATTGGTTGACAGGGATATAGAGATTCTAGAAAAGAAAGATAGAGAGGTTAAGGTTAACAGAAAAGTGAACTTTACTAAAAAAGATAGGAATGCTTTAAAGAAACTGAATGATAATAAAGGGATTATCATTAAGAGAGCGGACAAGGGTGGTGCAACTGTCCTTTTGGATAAAGAATTTTATATTCAAGAAATTAGAGCACAATTGGCAGATGAGAAAGTGTATAAGTTGCTATCAAAAAACCCTAAGTTTGAAATCAAGAAAGAAATAGAGAGCTGTGTATCTAAAGCAGAGAGAGGAGGAGTCATTGGGCAGGATGTGGTGAAATTCCTATTGGAGACTGAGGAAATAACACCTGTCCTTTATACATTACCAAAAATCCATAAGGACAAGGTAGCTCCACCAGGACGCCCTATAGTGGCAGGAATTGGATCAATCCTGTCCAATGCCTCCATTTTCCTTGATAAATATCTGAGACCTTTTGTGGGATCTAACTCTTACATAAGAGATACAGGTGATTTTTTGAAGAAAATACATAGTCTTGATCTGAGTGAGGGAAAAGGTATTCTGTATAGTATGGATGTAGTAAGTTTGTACACATCCATTACACATGAAGCAGGAATTGGAGCAGTAAATAGAATACTGAGCAATAGCACAGAGATAAGTGAGATGCAGAGAAATGTTATTGTTGAACTGCTAGGTATTGTACTGCGGTGTAATTACTTCCTATTCCAAGATGACTATTTTCTGCAACTTCAGGGCACGGCCATGGGTTCCAATGTCGCTCCCACATACGCGAACATTTTCATGAATGTGTTTGAAGAGCATGTGGTGTACAGCCACCCTTTATTTATTCTATATGGCGCCACATGGTGGCGCTATATAGATGATGTGTTCGGTGTGTGGTTGGGCGACATTGGGACCCTGGAACAGTTCTTTAAGGATTTGAATAGCGCTACCCTTAATATTAAATTTAAACTTGTCCATAGTGAAGAAAGCATTAACTTTCTAGATACCAAAGTTTATAAGTCTGGGACTTCATTGTCAGTAGATCTGTATAGAAAGGAAACAGATTGTAACAATCTATTACACTACAGTAGTGCACATCCTCCCACTCTCACTAGATCTCTACCAAAGAGCCAGTTTCTGCGTGTAAGACGCATAGTATCAGACGAGAGTCTGGCACTGGAGAGACAGTGAGATAGGGAATGCATTCACAAAGAGAGGCTATCCATCTAAAATGATACAGGAGGGCATAAATAGCGCTCTAGACATTCCGAGGGCTAAGTTGTTAGAACAACAAAATAATAAAGAAAAGGACCAAACAGATAGAATGGTATTTGTGAGTAATTTTTCTCCCCTTAGTGATAAAATACAAGGTATTATAAGAAAGCACTGGAGTGTACTAAGTGAATGTAACCCTAAAGTGAAGGAATTTCAAGTACCGCCAATGCCTGCATACAGGAGGGGTAAAAATCTTAAGGATACCCTTGTTAGGGCAGATATAGGACCTGGTAAAATGAAAGTGCAGAGGTATATTGACAAAAAAAACAATGGTTGCTTTCCCTGCCTAAATTGTACTAACTGTAACAATATGGTGCGGGGCTCTACATTTTGCCACCCACGTACAGGCAAGAAATTTTTGATTAGAGGGTATTTCACCTGTAACACAGAATATGCTGTGTATCTAATCAAATGCCCATGTGGGTGGGGCTATGTAGGAGAGACCACCCGTAAGGTGCGTGAGAGGTTGAACCAACACAAGAGTAGCATAAGAACAGGAGTTGTAGATGCACCTGTGGCTCACCATTTTTTGACAGCTGGGCATAGTCTGAGTCAAATTAGATTTCAGATTATAGATCATGTAGAGAAACCCAGGAGGGGGGGGGCAACAGAGAGAAAAAACTTCAGCAAAAAGAATTGTTTTGGATCTATACATTAGGTACTATGTGGCCAGGAGGTATGAATAGAGAAATGGATTGGAGTATTTTCTGATTACTGTCCCTTTAATATAAGAGGTAAAGGCTTAAAAAAGGTCTAAAAAGTTCTTAGAGCTAACAAAAAGTATAGGTATCTTTGATTTAGAATGTCTATGTTGTGTACACACAATGATAAATCAACTGTGAAGTCATAAGAGAACCTCTAAGAAAAGAGGTGTGTGAACACTAGGTGGAGTTAACTGATGTAGATAGATCATCACAGGTGTGTATTATAATTGAATGGGAGGGGTTAAGGGTATTTTAAGCCTGTATGTGTCAGTGTGATTTTATACATGATTAAGGACAGTTGGTCCGAAACGTTGTATTAACTTTTTGGCAAAAATAAAAATCTTTTTATTCAGTGCTGCTGCAGCTTGAACTTTCTACTTATTTTTGGTTTTTTTGGTATGGACCCTTGCAGCCTGCACGGATAAATAACCTCAAAAACAGAGTGCTGAACAGTAACCTGCTGTTAAAAAATACTAACACTAACCCCTGAAGATTCACTTACAGTTTTGAAGATCCGACATCCATCCTCCAAGAAGCCGGGAGAAGTTCTCATCAAAGCCGGGAGAAGTCTTCCTATTGGCTCATTGCAACAGCCAATGGTATTTTTTCAACCTTAATTCCGATTGGCTGATAGAATTCTATCAGCCAATCGGAATCTAAGGGACGCCATCTTGGATGACGTCATTTAAAGGAACCTTCATTCGTCGTTGGTCGTCGGAAAGAAGAGGATGCTCCGCGTCGGATGTCTTGAAGATGGACCCGCTCCTCGCCGGATGGATGAAGATTTCTGCCCATCTGGAGGACCACTTCTCCCGGCTTCGATGAAGACTTCTCCCGTAGGGATGTCGCGAACAGTTCACCGGAGAACAGTTCCCGGCGAACATAGCTTGTTCACGTTCGCCGCGGCGGGCGAACATATACGATGTTCAATCCGCCCCCTATTTGTCATCATTGAGTAAACTTTTACCCTGTATCTCACAGTCTGCAGACACATTTCAGCCAATCAGCAGCAGACACTCCCTCCCAGACCCTCCCAGCTCCTGGGCAGCAGCCATTTTAGATCCATTATGATCCTGCATTCTTAGGCCTAGATTTGGAGTTCGGCGGTAAAAGGGCTGTTAACGCTCCGCAGGGCTTTTTTCTGGCCGCACCATAAATTTAACTCTGGTATCGAGAGTTTAATCAAATGCTGCGTTAGGCTCCAAAAAAGGAGCGTAGAGCATTTTTACCGCAAATGCAACTCTCGATACCAGAGTTGCTTACGGACGCGGCCGGCCTCAAAAACGTGCTCGTGCACGATATCCCCATAGGAAACAATGGGACTGTTTGAGCTGAAAAAAAACCTAACACCTGCAAAAAAGCAGCGTTCAGCTCCTAACGCAGCCCCATTGTTTCCTATGGGGAAACACTTCCTACGTCTGCACCTAACACTCTAACATGTACCCCGAGTCTAAACACCCCTAACCTTACACTTATTAACCCCTAATCTGCCGCCCCCGCTATCGCTGACCCCTGCATATTTTTTTAACCCCTAATCTGCCGCTCCGTAAACCGCCGCAACCTACGTTATCCCTATGTACCCCTAATCTGCTGCCCTAACATCGCCGACCCCTATATTATATTTATTAACCCCTAATCTGCCCCCCTCAACGTCGCCGACACCTGCCTACACTTATTAACCCCTAATCTGCCGAGCGGACCTGAGCGCTACTATAATAAAGTTATTAACCCCTAATCCGCCTCACTAACCCTATCATAAATAGTATTAACCCCTAATCTGCCCTCCCTAACATCGCCGACACCTACCTTCAATTATTAACCCCTAATCTTCCGATCGGAGCTCACCGCTATTCTAATAAATGGATTAACCCCTAAAGCTAAGTCTAACCCTAACACTAACACCCCCCTAAGTTAAATATAATTTTTATCTAACGAAATAAATTAACTCTTATTAAATAAATGATTCCTATTTAAAGCTAAATACTTACCTGTAAAATAAACCCTAATATAGCTACAATATAAATTATAATTATATTATAGCTATTTTAGGATTAATATTTATTTTACAGGTAACTTTGTAATTATTTTAACCAGGTACAATAGCTATTAAATAGTTAAGAACTATTTAATAGTTACCTAGTTAAAATAATTACAAAATTACCTGTAAAATAAATCCTAACCTAAGATATAATTAAACCTAACACTACCCTATCAATAAATTAATTAAATAAACTACCTACAATTAACCTAACACTACACTATCAATAAATTAATTAAACACAATTCCTACAAATAAATACAATTAAATAAACTAGCTAAAGTACAAAAAATAAAAAAGAACTAAGTTACAGAAAATAAAAAAATATTTACAAACATAAGAAAAATATTACAACAATTTTAAACTAATTACACCTACTCTAAGCCCCCTAATAAAATAACAAAGCCCCCCAAAATAAAAAATTCCCTACCCTATTCAAAATTAAAAAAGTTACAAGCTCTTTTACCTTACCAGCCCTGAACAGGGCCCTTTGCGGGGCAAGCCCCAAGAAATTCAGCTCTTTTGCCTGTAAAAAAAACACATACAATACCCCCCCCAACATTACAACCCACCACCCACATACCCCTAATCTAACCCGAACCCCCCTTAAATAAACCTAACACTAATCCCCTGAAGATCTTCCTACCTTGTCTTCACCATCCAGGTATCACCGATCCGTCCTGGCTCCAAGATCTTCATCCAACCCAAGCGGGGGTTGGCGATCCATAATCCGGTGCTGAAGAGGTCCAGAAGAGGCTCCAAAGTCTTCCTCCTATCCGGCAAGAAGAGGACATCCGGACCGGCAAACATCTTCTCCAAGCGGCATCTTCGATCTTCTTCCATCCGGAGCGAAGCGGCAGGTTCCTGAAGACCTCCAGCGCGGAACATCCATCCGGACCGACGACTGAACGACGAATGACTGTTCCTTTAAGGGACGTCATCCAAGATGGCGTCCCTCGAATTCCGATTGGCTGATAGGATTCTATCAGCCAATCGGAATTAAGGTAGGAATTTTCTGATTGGCTGATGGAATCAGCCAATCAGAATCAAGTTCAATCCGATTGGCTGATCCAATCAGCCAATCAGATTGAGCTCGCATTCTATTGGCTGTTCCGATCAGCCAATAGAATGCGAGCTCAATCTGATTGGCTGAGTGGATCGGCCAATCGGATTGAACTAGATTCTGATTGGCTGATTCCATCAGCCAATCAGAAAATTCCTACCTTAATTCCGATTGGCTGATAGAATCCTATCAGCCAATCGGAATTCGAGGGACGCCATCTTGGATGACGTCCCTTAAAGGAACAGTCATTCGTCGTTCAGTCGTCGGTCCGGATGGATGTTCCGCGCTGGAGGTCTTCAGGATCCTGCCGCTTCGCTCCGGATGGAAGAAGATCGAAGATGCCGCTTGGAGAAGATGTTTGCCGGTCCGGATGTCCTCTTCTTGCCGGATAGGAGGAAGACTTTGGAGCCTCTTCTGGACCTCTTCAGCACCGGATTATGGATCGCCAACCCCCGCTTGGGTTGGATGAAGATCTTGGAGCCAGGACGGATCGGTGATACCTGGATGGTGAAGACAAGGTCGGAAGATCTTCAGGGGATTAGTGTTAGGTTTATTTAAGGGGGGTTTGGGTTAGATTAGGGGTATGTGGGTGGTGGGTTGTAATGTTGGGGGGGGGTATTGTATGTTTTTTTTTACAGGCAAAAGAGCTGAACTTCTTGGGGCATGCCCCGCAAAGGGCCCTGTTCAGGGCTGGTAAGGTAAAAGAGCTTGTAACTTTTTTAATTTAGAATAGGGTAGGGAATTTTTTATTTTGGGGGGCTTTGTTATTTTATTAGGGGGCTTAGAGTAGGTGTAATTAGTTTAAAATTGTTGTAATATTTTTCTTATGTTTGTAAATATTTTTTTATTTTCTGTAACTTAGTTCTTTTTTATTTTTTGTACTTTAGCTAGTTTATTTAATTGTATTTATTTGTAGGAATTGTGTTTAATTAATTTATTGATAGTGTAGTGTTAGGTTAATTGTAGGTAATTGTAGGTAGTTTATTTAATTAATTTATTGATAGGGTAGTGTTAGGTTTAATTATATCTTAGGTTAGGATTTATTTTACAGGTAAATTTGTTATTATTTTAACTAGGTAACTATTAAATAGTTCTTAACTATTTAATAGCTATTGTACCTGGTTAAAATAATTACAAAGTTGCCTGTAAAATAAATATTAATCCTAAAATAGCTATAATATAATTATAATTTATATTGTAGCTATATTAGGGTTTATTTTACAGGTAAGTATTTAGCTTTAAATAGGAATCATTTATTTAATAAGAGTTAATTTATTTCGTTAGATGTAAATTATATTTAACTTAGGGGGGTGTTAGTGTTAGGGTTAGACTTAGCTTTAGGGGTTAATCCATTTATTAGAATAGCGGTGAGCTCCGATCGGAAGATTAGGGGTTAATAATTGAAGGTAGGTGTCGGCGATGTTAGGGAGGGCAGATTAGGGGTTAATACTATTTATGATAGGGTTAGTGAGGCGGATTAGGGGTTAATAACTTTATTATAGTAGCGCTCAGGTCCGCTCGGCAGATTAGGGGTTAATAAGTGTAGGCAGGTGTCGGCGACGTTGTGGGGGGCAGATTAGGGGTTAATAAATATAATATAGGGGTCGGCGGTGTTAGGGGTAGCAGATTAGGGGTACATAGGGATAACGTAGGTGGCGGCGTTTTGCGGTCGGAAGATTAGGGGTTAATAAGTGTAGGCAGGTGGAGGCGACGTTGAGGGGGGCAGATTAGGGGTTAATAAATATAATACAGGGGTCGGCGGGGTTAGGGGCAGCAGATTAGGGGTACATAAGTATAACGTAGGTGGCGGTCGGCAGATTAGGGGTTAAAAATTTTAATCGAGTGGCGGCGGTGTGGGGGGACCTCGGTTTAGGGGTACATAGGTAGTTTATGGGTGTTAGTGTACTTTAGGGTACAGTAGTTAAGAGCTTTATAAACCGGCGTTGGCCAGAAAGCTCTTAACTCCTGCTATTTTCAGGCGGCTGGAATTTTGTCGTTAGAGCTCTAACGCTCACTTCAGAAACGACTCTAAATACCAGCGTTAGAAAGATCCCATTGAAAAGATAGGCTACGCAAATGGCGTAGGGGGATCTGCGGTATGGAAAAGTCGCGGCTGAAAAGTGAGCGTTAGACCCTTTAATCACTGACTCCAAATACCAGCGGGCGCCCAAAACCAGCGTTAGGAGCCTCTAACGCTGGTTTTGATGGCTACCGCCGAACTCCAAATCTAGGCCTAAGTGAGAGGAGGGATAGTGCTGCTGCTGCTGATTTTATAGGGAAATTGATAGCTAGGCTAGTGTATTCAGTGTCCACTACAGTCCTGAAGGACTCATCTGATCTCTGCTGTAAGGACAGCACCACAAAAAGCCCTTTTTAGGGCTAGAACATCATTTATTTTTTATTTATTTTTCTTTGTAATCTAATTGCATTTTCCTGCCTGTCAGCATGTCAGGCTCACAGCATATACTGTGCCTACTTGCTCAGTGCCACCACCAGTCATATCTGTTGTAACAGTAGTGTAATTAAAAAAAAAAAACTTTTACATCAGTCTGCTAGTGTAATCTAATAGCAGTTGCCTGCCTGCCTGCCACTGTCAGCCTGTGTGTCAGGCTCACAGCATATACTGTGCCTACTTGCTCAGTGCCACCACTCATATCTTGTCTAACATTAGTGTAAATTTAAAAAAAAAAAACTTTTACATCATTCTGCTAGTGTAATCTAATTTCAGTTGCCAGCAGGACAGCCTGCCACTGCCAGCCTGTGTGTCAGGCTCACAGCATATACTGTGCCTACTTGCTCAGTGCCACCACCAGTCATATCTATTGTAACAGTAGTGTAATTTTTTTAAAAATTTTTTTTTACATCAGTCTGCTAGTGTAATCTAATAGCAGTTGCCTGCCTGCCACTGCCAGTCTGTGTGTCAGGCTCACAGCATATACTGTGCCTTCTTTCTCAGTGCCACCACCAGTCATATCTGGTGTAACAGTAGTGTAAATTTTTTTAAAAAAACTTTTACATCAGTCTGCTAGTGTAATCTAATAGCAGTTGCCTGCCTGCCACTGCCAGCCTGTGTGTCAGGCTCACAGCATATACTGTGCCTTCTTTCTCAGTGCCACCACCAGTCATATCTGGTGTAACAGTAGTGTAAATTTTGTAAAAAAAAACTTTTACATCAGTCTGCTAGTGTAATCTAATTGCAGTTGCCAGGCCAGCCTGCCACTGCCAGCGTGTGTGTCAGGTTACAGCATATACTGTGCCCACTTGCTCAGTGCCACCACTCATATCTTGTTTAATAGTAGTGTAAGTGTACATTTAAAAATAAAAAAACTATTTTGACTGAAACATCAGTCTGCTTTTTTGGGTCAGACTCACAGCGTATACTGTGCACACTTGTCCAGTGCCACCACCACTCATATTATCTTGTTTAATAGTAGTGTAAGTGTACATTTTAAAAATAAAAAAACTATTTTGACTGTGAAACATCAGTCTGCTTTTTTGTGTTAGGCTCACAACGTATACTGTGCCCACTTGTCCAGTGCCACCACTCATATTATCTTGTTTAATAGTTGTGTAAGTGTACATTTTAAAAATAAAAAAACTATTTTGACTTTGAAACATCAGTCTGCATTTTTGTCAGGCTCACAGCGTATACTGTGCCCACTTGCCCAGTGCCACCACTCATATTATCTTGTTTAATAGTAGTGCACTGTCAGTGTACATTTAAAAAAAATATATATATATTTTGACTGTGAAACATCAGTCTGGTTTTTTGTGTCAGGCTCACAGCGTATACTGTGCCCACTTACAGTAGCTTGCACGCATAGTAGCACTAATTGAAAAAAATAAATGACAGGCAGAGGCAGGCCAACCCGCAGGGGCTGTCGTGGTCGTGGTGCTGTGATTCCCATAGAATAATGCCCAGTGTTAGGCCACGTACCATGAACACGAAAAGTTCTGATGAAATAGTTGACTTTAAAACACAGGACTCCCAATCTTCTACAGCTTCCGCTCATAACCTTGACGCACCATCCTCCTCCTCTAGCTTAGCTTCGGGCACCTCTCAACTTACCACTCACCCGCCTGCCGCCACCACCGACACTAGCACCACAGCCGCCTCACTTGATCTGTCAGAGGAGTTATGTACACCTCAGTGTGAAGAAGAAATGAGTGATGCGCAACCATCATTGACAGAGGATGTAGATAATTGTGATATGTCTCAGTCAGGCAGCATTACAGACATGGACGACGCACAGTGTGATAATGATGATGATGTTGTACCCGCCATTGCTTCCGTTGTTGAGTTGTCAGATACAAGTAAAGGGGTTGATGATGACGATGTGTCCGTGGATGTCACGTGGGTGCCCGGTAGAAGAGAAGAAGAACAGGGGGAAAGTTCAGATGGGGAGACAGAGAGGAGCAGGAGGAGGAGACGAGTTGGAAGCAGGGGGAGGTGGTCGCAAGGAGCTAGTGGCACAGTCAGACAGCATGCATCGGCACCCGGGGTCAGCCAGATAGCACGCCAATCAACGCATGCTGTTGCCACCACCAGAATGCCGTCATCACAGAGCTCAGCAGTGTGTCTTTTTTTTTGTGTGTCTGCCTCTGACAACAGAAATGCCATTTGCAACCTGTGCCAAAAGAAACTGAGTCGTGGGAAGTCCAACACCCACCTAGGTACAACTGCTTTGCGAAGGCACATGATCTCACATCACAAACGCCTATGGGATGAACACATGAGTAGAAACAGCACACAAACTCAAAGCCGCCATCCTCCTCCTGGTCCAGCATGTTCAGCCACGTCAACCACTGCTGTGTTTCTTGCCCCCTCTCAACCATCCGCCAATCCGTCTCTCTTCCGGAGCAGTTCCTGCTCATCTGCCCACAGTCAGGTGTCTGTCAAGGACATGTTTGAGCGTAAGAAGCCAATGTCACCAAGTCACCCCCTTGCCCGGCGTCTGACAGCTGGCTTGTCTGAACTCTTAGCCCGCCAGCTTTTACCATACAAGCTGGTGGAGTTTGAGGCGTTCAAAAAAATTTGTAGCTATTGGGACAACGCAGTGGAAGGTACCCGGCCAAAATTTCTTTTCACAAAAGGCAATCCCCAACCTGTACTCGATTGTGCGAAAGGAAGTAATGGCATGTCTGGCACACAGTGTTGGGGCAAGGGTCCATCTGACCACTGATAGCTGGTCTGCAAAGCAAAATTATCTCTGCGTTCCTAAAATCGATGCCATACCTGTACTCGATTGTGCAAAAGGAAGTCATGGCATATGGGGTCTTTCATGCTGTTGTGCCTGTTGAGGGTCGGGGACCCTCGTATAAAAAGGCTGAAGGAGAACGACCTGTACTGGGTGTCCAAGCATCTTTTCCATCTCCCGGTTCCTATAAATTATCTCCGGGTTCCTAAAATCAATGCCATACCTGTACTCGATTGTGCAAAAGGAAGTCATGGCATATGGGGTCTTTCATTCTGTTGTGCCTGTTGAGGGTCGGGGACCCTCGTATAAAAAGGCTGAAGGAGAACGACCTGTACTGGGTGTCCAAGCATCTTTTTCCATCTCCCGGTTCCTAAAAATTATCTCCGGGTTCCTAAAATCGATGCCATACCTGTACTCGATTGTGCAAAAGGAAGTCATGGCATATGGGGTCTTTCATGCTGTCATGCCTGTTGAGGGTCGGGGACCCTCGTATAAAAAGGCTGAAGGAGAACGACCTGTACTGGGTGTCCAAGCATCTTTTTCCATCTCCCGGTTCCTAAAATCCATGCCATTTACACGTCCCCTGATAGGGGACACCGCAGTGGAAGGTACCCGGCCACAATTTCTTTGCACAAAAGGCAATCCCCAACCTGTAATCGATTGTGCAAAAGGAAGTAACCTTACCATGGGTCACAGACCGCACGTCTTGTAATTCTCTGTCTGGGAAATTATATATCTATCAAATCTATCTATTTATCTATCAAATCTATCTAACTATCAATCGTATCTATCAAATGTATATTGCATCTATTGATCTATGTAATTCGTATCTATCAAATGTATATTGCATCTATTGATCTATGTAATTCATATCTATCAAATGTATATTGCATCTATTGATCTATGTAATTCATATCTATCAAATGTATATTGCATCTATTGATCTATGTAATTCGTATCTATCAAATGTATATTGCATCTATTGATCTATGTAATTCGTATCTATCAAATGTATATTGCATCTATTGATCTATGTAATTCGTATCTATCAAATGTATATTGCATCTATTGATCTATGTAATTCGTATCTATCAAATGTATATTGCATCTATTGATCTATGTAATTTGTATCTATCAAATGTATATTGCATCTATTGATCTATGTAATTTGTATCTATCAAATGTATATTGCATCTATTGATCTATGTAATTTGTATCTATCAAATGTATATTGCATCTATTGATCTATGTAATTCGCATCTATCAAATGTATATTGCATCTATTGATCTATGTAATTTGTATCTATCAAATGTATATTGCATCTATTGATCTAAGTAATTCGTATCTATCAAATGTATATTGCATCTATTGATCTATGTAATTCGTATCTATCAAATGTATATTGCATCTATTGATCTATGTAATTCGTATCTATCAAATGTATATTGCATCTATTGATCTATGTAATTCGTATCTATCAAATGTATATTGCATCTATTGATCTATGTAATTCGTATCTATCAAATGTATATTGCATCTATTGATCTATGTAATTTGTATCTATCAAATGTATATTGCATCTATTGATCTATGTAATTTGTATCTATCAAATGTATATTGCATCTATTGATCTATGTAATTTGTATCTATCAAATGTATATTGCATCTATTGATCTATGTAATTCGCATCTATCAAATGTATATTGCATCTATTGATCTATGTAATTCGTATCTATCAAATGTATATTGCATCTATTGATCTATGTAATTCGTATCTATCAAATGTATATTGCATCTATTGATCTATGTAATTTGTATCTATCAAATGTATATTGCATCTATTGATCTATGTAATTCGTATCTATCAAATGTATATTGCATCTATTGATCTATGTAATTCGTATCTATCAAATGTATATTGCATCTATTGATCTATGTAATTCGTATCTATCAAATGTATATTGCATCTATTGATCTATGTAATTCGTATCTATCAAATGTATATTGCATCTATTGATCTATGTAATTCGTATCTATCAAATGTATATTGCATCTATTGATCTATGTAATTTGTATCTATCAAATGTATATTGCATCTATTGATCTATGTATCTATCTATCTATCAAATCTATCTATCTCGTGGCCGGACTGTTTTGTGACAGCCACTTGTGTTTCGGCCAAATTTGAAGTAGGAGAAGCGACCAAGCATCTTTTTCCATCTCCCGGTTCCTAAAATCCATGCCATATACACCTGCCCCGATAGGGGGAGTAACAGGTATTAAACTGATCAGAATACTACTACTTAACACACCACTCATATCTGGTGCCACAGTAGATTGCACGCGCAGTGCCCGAAATTTGAAGCAGGAGGACCGACCATGCATCTTTTTCCATCTCCCGGTTCCTAAAATCCATGCCATATACACATCCTCTGGCACCGCAACTGCCTCTGGGAACCTTACCATGGGTGTCAGACCGCACGTCATGTACTTCTCTGTCTGGGAAATTATATATCTATCAAATCGATCTATTTATCTATCAAATCTATCTAACTATCAATAGTATCTATCAAATGTATATTGCATCTATTGATCTATGTAATTTGTATCTATCAAATGTATATTGCATCTATTGATCTATGTAATTCGTATCTATCAAATGTATATTGCATCTATTGATCTATGTAATCTATGTATCTATCTATCAAATCTATCTATCTCGTGGTTGTGCAAATGGACTGTTTGCGGTTGTTTGCGGTGCGTTACACAGGGAGTTTGGTCTGTCACTGTGAAGCGGGCGTAACCCTTACACTACCTGATCGATACAACATCATACCTGATGTTTTAAAGCACGTTATTCCAAACAATTTAGGAATGTTAGGTGATTTTTGCCCTTTATGGCTTAAAACCAGACTCTGCATCAACTATGTAATTTTCCGTGGGAGTTTTGCCATGGATCCCCCTCCGGCATGCCACAGTCCAGGTGTTAGTCCCCTTGAAACAACTTTTCCATCACTATTGTGACCAGAAAGAGTCCCTGTTGGTTTTAAAGTTCGCCTGCCTATTGAAGTCAATAGCGGTTTGCGCGGTTCGCAAACAGTAGCGGAAGTTCGAGTCTGCCGTTCGCAAACTGAAATTTTTAGGTTCGCGACATCACTATTCTCCCGGCTTCGTTGAGGACTTCTCCCGGCTTCTTGGAGGATGTATGTCGGATCTTCAAAACTGTAAGTGAATCTTCAGGGGTTAGTGTTAGGATTTTTTAAGGGTGTATTGGGTGGGTTTTAGATTAGGGTTTGGGCTGCAATAGAGCTTAACGCCCTTTTAAGGGCAATGCCCATCCAAATGTCCTTTTAAGGGCAATGGGGAGCAATGGGGAGTATACAAATAAAGCTGTGAAAAAGCCGAATAGCAGCGAGATCGATGACTGTTAGTTAACAACAGTTCGCTGCTCATCGCCCCATACTTGGTGCGCAGCTTTTTGACAGCTTTTTTGTTAAATTTGGAGAACGTAATCAGGTCCACGGCAGCGATGATGGGCGATGTCAGGCGAGCGTATTGGTGCCGCAGAATACAAGCAAGTTGGCGGCTTGATAAGTAGGCCTCTTTGTCTAAGGTGGTTTCTTCTAATAACATCAATCTTGAGATTGTTGTTCCTTCATTTTGTCATAGTCAAAGAATTCCAAGCAGTGGCTTCTACATATTTTGAATGTTGTCAGAGCTGTAAAGTTCTATTTATAGGCTACTAAGGATTTTAGACAGTCCTCTAGTTTGTTCATTTTTCTGGTTCCAGAAAGGGTCAGAAGGCTACTACCATTTCTGGTACTCACTGTACAAAACAATGTATATCAGGAAGTATAGCAATCGTTCTGTGAAATAAAACAGAAAGAGCGGAGATTTGTCCTTTCAAGGAACTTGCAGACAAACCCTTATCCAAACCATCCTGAAGAAACTGTAAAATTCTAGGAATTCTAAAAGAATGCCAAGAAAATTTATGAGAAGAACACCATGAAATGTAAGTCTTCCAAACTCTATAATAAATCTTTCTAGAGACAGATTTACTACCTGGTTGAAGCTTTTGATTCATAAAGCTTATTTGGATGCGGGTCATTACTGCATTACAGATTACTACCCATTCTACCAGATCAGTTGCTACTTCTTGGGCCTTTAAGAATGAGGCCTCTGTTGATAAAATTTGCAAGGCAGCGACTTGGTCTTTCTTACATACTTTTTTCTACATTTTGGTGTTCTTGCGTCTTCTGAAGCCGCTTTTCGTAGCAAAGTCCTTTAGGCGGCTGTATCTGGGCATTAAATAGTTTGTATTTATATTTTTTCTGTATATATGGAATATATATATTACTTGTAGATTCCACATCTTGGGTTTTAGTTTCCAGGAGTAATGGATTGTGGACTCTCATAACCTTTATTAAAGAAAATATAATTTATTCTTACCTGATAAATTAATTTATTTCATAGTGGTGAGAATCCACAAGCCCCTACCCATTATTTTTCGATTATTTTTTTTTTTCTGGTGGCAGTTCAAGTATGCACCTTTTTTCCTCTGCTCCTTTTTGTATTGCTCTTATTTTCTCTTCATACCTTCTTCTCTTCTGGCTTGGCCTTATGTCCAGTAAGGTTGGATGGGTTTTAAGGGCTCTTGGAGTTTTGGGATCTTTGCTTCCTCCAAGTGGTCAGGAGTATAATTCCAAGGAGTAATATATTGTTGACTCTCACCACAATGAAAGAAATTAATTTATTAGATAAGCATAAATTATATTTTTTTCACAGTTTTGTCTGTGAGTATATTCCTTTTAGTAACCGTTAAAGTATGTACATTCTACACCATCTGTGGGCTCTCTCTTTTTTCTAGAGGTCAGCTGTGGAGAGAATGCTTTACAAGTTATGAGGAAATCCCTAGAAAGGGTCAGTTACACACTCCTTCCTTTCTTAAGTCTGCCCATTACAGGTTGGACATAACAAAGTTCCTTCTCAGACCTGAGGCACTATGTAGTTTTAAAAACTGTCTATTCCCCAATGCTTACTATCCTCATGTGGACACAAGTGGAGGGTTTGCTCAAGTAACATAGTGCTCACATTGCACTGATCGGAAGGACAATATAATAGTTTCTCCTCATCCACTAAATACTTGGGGGAGGAAAGTTTACAGCACAACATCAAGCGAAAAACAGCCCAGACCCCAAAGTCCTGCTGAGCTTTGGTGCTGCTCTGCTCTCTAGATGAAAGAGACCACCCAGATACAGGATGCACCAGATGGATAGGTAAGTAAATTAATCATATGGTTCAATAGTTTATTTGATATATCTAGTTAATTACTTTAGTTCTTATTGTAGTTTATTTTCTAGACCAATTATGACTACTGCGATTTAAAATTATGTGCCCTCTGTAGTAACCCTGCATGAAATAAAACATTTTGTATGCTGTGTATTGGACACATTTATGAACGAAAAGTTGAACAGACATCCCACCATGCTGCTACAGATTATGTAAAATTTAGCATGGTCGGCTTAGTGTACTCAGATTTTGCTTTTGAGCTATGCACAGTATGTTTTAGTCCATCTGCATTAAGGGTCATACATTTTAGCCTTTTCTGTGTTTTAATCCTTTCCTGTGTTGCTGTAATATTCTCAGCATGTAGGAAGATTCTCAGGACTAGTGGAGGTGGTAAGGCACTTTAATCATAAGAGCTTGGTTTCAAATTTGTAGTAAAAATTCTATTTAACCTTTTATGCGCTGTAATTCCCCCCCCCCCTTCCTAAAGGTTTAGGGAAGAATGTGGTGGGAGGGACACTCTGCTTTATCAGTTTTGTATCCAGAGATTTCACAGTGCTTGGTATTGCTCTGTGCTTCTGGTTCGTGGCTTACAAAGAATAAGAACCCCATGTAGCACATAAGCCAAGCTGAAAGCCTCCAGCATCTGTATATAGCACTCTGCCCCACCACATCTATGAAAGAAGCCTGCTGCTGGGCAAGGAATTCTGCCTGCCATACACTTCTTCCATAGATGCAGGAGTGCTGCTGGTGGGCGGTATTCAGTTAGGCCAATGTGCTACCTGGAAACCTGTGCTGTGGCAGATAGTGACTCTCAGATGTCAGGGATCAGTGCTAACATAAAGCCACAGGGATCCACTGTGATGGGGACTCACAGGGCCTGCACTACACTGCTGTGGAGCATCTTCAAGGAAATCTCAATCAACAGGTCTTTAAAATTAATTTTAATATGTAACGTTTTGAAGTAAAAGGGCATAACTGACTATTTACTCTTTTTTTACATATTGTTTCCGATTGGTGGGGGGGGGGGGGCGTGTTACTATAGGAGTTTTGCTCAGCTCTTTTCTAAGGGCGTGCCAGCTTTTCACAGCGGATGCACTAGAGCTGTAAAGTTGCAAGTAAAAATAAAAAAAATTATAGTGCAAAGTGCTTTAAGTGGCTTTTGTGCTATTTCATTATCATTTTATAAAATCTATTATAACACGTATGTACACTGGCCCTTTAAGCTTATTCCTTATAATATGGAGCAAACTGGAGCAGCTCAGGCCTCCGCCTGATTATCTAGAAGGGAGATCCTCTGTTTCTTTAACCCCCATCCAGTTTGTGTTTTCTTTGTAAAGATTCTCAGGTGTGTCCCCCTGCTCATCTTTGTTCCTCATGTGCTTAGTCTATTGCTAATCATAAACAGGGTTTTTATACCCTATCAAAGTTGCTCCCAGGAAAGTTCATCTAAACTTTCTCTAAAACTTTATTCCACCTTGTATTGTGAAGTGGAAATGATTTGCATCAATGCTAAGAATACTGCATTAGCTGCTTTAGCTTGGTGAACTTTGTAGTTTGTCTTGGTCTGCTGATATGGTTCCAGGCTCTCCAGAGTTGGCCCAACCTCAGACACAACTCTTTTTTTCTGAGATTCCAGTCAGACAATGTCACTGCAATGGCTTATGTCAATCATATTGAAGTGTCCCGCATTATCAGTTGAGCAAAACACTATCATTGCAGAATTACTGCCATCCATATTCTAGGTGTGGACAATTGGGAGTACAAAAAGCTAGCTTTGACAACGGTAGGAAGCCGAAATGCGTCAGCTATGCTCTGACCCCCATTTTCTCTGCACATATTGTGTGTTCATTTTTAACCTAAATTCAATAAATTTGTTTAGATTTAATTGGAACTCTGCTTCGCCCTCTTTTTGTACTGCCTGTATCTTGACCTTTTGAAGCGTTGAGCACCGATTGGGGTAAATCCCTAACTATATTCCTGCACTGAGCTGATCAGGAGCCGATTACAGACTGCCCAGCGGGACCCTGAGAGGAGTTCGAGACATACCACAGTGCATACGGTACTGCATAGCAGCGAGCCACTCAGCTAAGGAGCTTTTCACACACCCCTGGTGACGTCTGAAGAGGGAGGTCGTAGGGATCACGCTGCACACTGTTGTTTCCGGAAGACGCCCGACAAGCAGTGAAGCGGCACGGACCGCCGGTGCAAGTGGATTCCCTTTTCTCCCCAGGACCAGACTCACCTTGATGCGGGGTGTTTTTGGATAAGCTCATTTCACTTATCTTCAGCACTTTGTCTCACTTTGAGCCCCAACACTGAGTCCAATTAGCAACGGATTATTGGACTGCAAATTGAACTTTGAGAGTGCTCTATATTTGGATCCCATTTGGGCATTACAGTTACATATGGTTATGCCAGGTATTTCTTTCTAAATAAAGTCTGAGCACTAAAGTATCTAAAGGAGAACTGTTGGTGGACAATTGGGAGGCAGACTTTCTAAGTCGTCAGTTTCTTCACTCAACCAAATTGTAAGACATTGGGTTCTGCCAGAGAGAGATCTCATGGCCTTCTTATTTTAATCACAAACTGCCTCAGTATTGTGCCATGTCTCTTGGGGACCTGGGGTAAGTCTGATAGATGCCCTAGTGGTTTCTTGGTCGTTCAATCTGATTTACATGTTTCCTCCATGAGTGATGCTATCCAGGGTGATAGCCAGAATTGAGCAGAAACAAGCCTCAGCAATTCTGAATGCTCTGGAGTGGCCCTGCAGGATTTAGTTTGTCGGTGCAGAAGTCCTTGTGCCAGCCTTGGAGGCTTCCTCTAAGAAATGCTCTTCTCTCTCAAGGCCTTTTTTTCACAATTCAAAACTCTTAAGTTTCAAAGCATGGCGATTGAACAACCTTGTCAGAAAAATCTCTCAGGCAGAATTGATACCCTGATTCAGGCCAGGAAACCTGTTACCAGGCGTATTTATCATAAAATCTTGAAAACATTTTTGCACAGTGTTCTTGGAAAGGTTACAGATGGAATTCTTTTTAAAATTCCTAGTGTTTTTATATTCCTGTAGGAAGGCTTAAACAAAAATATATAAGCCAGATCTCTGAAGAGTCAGATTTCAGTTTATTAAGAAAATTGCTAAAACTCCTTACTTTCAGGCCTTTGTTCAGGCTCTGATAAGGATAAAACTAGTTATTAATCCAGTTTCTCCTCCTTGAAATCTGAATCTGGTTTTGAGGGCTCTTCAAACTCCTCCTTTTGAGCCATAGCATGGTTTGAACCTTCAGCTTTTATCTTGGAAAGTTCTTTTTCTTATAGCTATTTCTTCGGGTCTATGAGCTTTCAGCTTTGTCTTGCAAACCTCCTTTTCTGATTTTTCACCAGGATGTTCTTCGCACTAGCTAATATTTTCTTCCTAAAGTGGTATCTACAGATACTTTCAATCAGGAAATTGTGGTTCCTTCTTTTGTTCCACTAGAGCAGTTGCTATTTCGTGGGCCTTTCGTAATGAGGCCTCTATTGTTCAAATTTGTAAGACAGCTAATTGGTTTTCTTTGCACACTTTTTCTAAGTTTTATCACTTTGATGTGTATGCCTCTTCTGTGGCTGCCATTGACAGAAAAGTTCTGCAGGCTTTAGTGCCTGAATAGTTACGCCCTGCCTTCACTTTTTGTCGCCCCCTATTCATGGTGTTCTCGTGAACGCCACAGCTTGGGTATTGAATAACACACCTGATGGCTCGTGGACTGTCACCATCTGATGAACGAAAACAAAATGTATTCATACATTCCACAAGCCTGCCCTTTCTTTTTGTTCAGGTGGCTGCAGTACTTGTTTTGCACTTTTTTTCCTTATCTACTTGGATATATATATATATGACTGATAATCATGTGAAGTGGGAGGGATTTAAAGATCTTATCCTAAAGAAAATGGAAAAAAAACAAAACTTAAAAAGGACTTTATGTAAAAGGTTGGCAGACTCGCCAGTCCCTGGTTCAGTTAGCCTCCTTTCTTTGACCAATGTGGGTAGTAATCTCAACAGATGCCAACCTGTTTGGTTAGGTTGTAGTCTGAACTAATAAAAAATATGAACAATATCTTTTGGTACAACTATTTTATGTTTTTGCTTAGTTTTTAAAATCTGCTGTTTTTATTATTTTTTTGCTATACAGAGTGATTTTGGACAGGGATAGGAACATGCATATAGTTTAAAAATAGGTAAAATTACCCCTCTTGTAATTAAAAAAATTGTGTAATTTTAAATTTGTGTAATATTGTATGGTTAGATATTTTATACCGACTTGTTTCCTGCATACTTTGCAAGATGGTAAATCGTAACAAAAATAATAATTGTTTTCTCATTCTGATTTTCAATTGTTAAAGGGACATAATACTCATATGCTAAATCACTTGAAACTGATGTTGTATAACTGTAAAAAGCTGACCGGAAAATATCACCTGAGAATCTCTATGTAAAAAAGGAAGATGTTTTACCTCACAATTTCCTCAGCTCAGCAGAGTTTGTTCTGTGTAAAAAGTTATACTCCGCTGCAGCCCAGCTGCAGGTAAAAAAAAAATGAAGAAATGAACAGCAGCCAATCGGCATCAACAGTGCTGAGGTCATGAACTATTTTACTGTGATCTCATGAGATTTCACTTAACTCTCATGAGATTTCATTGTAAACTTCCTTAAGCTGAATAGGGAAATAAGATGAGAGTGCACGTAAGCTTGCTCCTTCCGCTGTCCCGGGACAGACATACTAATTTGCTGCTTAGAAGTCCTTTACAATGGGATGTGGCTACTGAGAATCTTTTGAGGTAGAATATCTTTCTTTTTTACATAGAGATGTTGAGGTGATATTTTCTAGTCAGCTTTTTACAGCTGTGCTGCATCACTTTCAAGTGTTTAAACATTTGGGTATTATGGCCCTTTAAGTTTAATTGAACCATAAAGTATAAATGCAATGAGACCCAACCAATTAAAAATACTTCCAGCACTGGAGTGTAAAAATGTAGAATGTCCAATTTAAAAACCAATGTTTTATAATTCTGCACCACATCACCTTGCTTAACTGATGAGCAACTGTTTGTTTTTCTTTCTTCTTTAAACTTTATCTTTCATGTCTGTTAGGTAAGTGGAACTGCAACTATTAACCATCCGTGCTGTGCCTTCAGTTTATATGTATAACAGGTTATTTTCGGCAGTTTGTATTATAATCTAGGTTACAACAAGTAGAACTGTGAATGAGGTTGATTTTATTGATTGATTTCCCTTTTTTAGGATAAAGTATTTTATTGTTTCATAATAAATTGGTATTATAAAAGTCATTCATTTTTATTATGGTCGGTATTATCACTTTTAATTTAACACTTTTACAGTGTTTACAGGTCACATGAAAATCTCAGGCATATTCCGTCAATGTAGAAGACTTTTTTTTGCTGCCAGTCAATGAAGCGATACTTCTTTCACCTCCTCTTCTGTTACTGACGGTGCAGATTGACGCAGTGGGTCTCTGGATTGCATAATCTGCTCAAGTTTTAGAAATGTTGCACAGTCCACTGGGAAATTGTTCTTCTAGAGCATTACATAAAAGGAGGGAAGACATTTTTTTTAAAACCATGGAAGTACACAGGGTCTCATTTATAACTGATAGATTTGACTAGATGGTCTAATAAGTCCTCAGCTGCTAGAAATAATTGTTTAATAAGTTTGTGAATGCTCATATAGGTTGACACATGGGGGACGATTTATCATGGCCCGAATTGGGCCAAATACCACTGTTTCCGCGCAAGCCTTCTTAAGACCGCTGCTCCTTAACTCATCTGCTGCCTCTGAGGCTGTCAATCCGCCCGATCGTGTATGATCATGTTGATTGACACCCCCGCTAGCAGACGATTGGCCACGAATCTGCAGTGGGCGGCATTGCACAAGCAGTTCTGGTGAACTGCTTGTTCAATGTTAAATGCCGACAGCGTATGTTGTCAGCATTCAGCGATGTCTGGCGGACATGATCTGCTACAGGGGATCATGTCCGCCAGACATTGATAAATCTGCCCCATGCTGTTAGAAACACTGACATCTGCCCCAAAGGCACAATTAACAGCTGCGATCCACTTAGCTCTAGAATGCAACATCTTTTAAGAGATCAGTCTGTTTGTTTGTAGTTATATAAAGCACTTAGTATACATTTAAAGTGAAGGTAAATACAAACGCTCTATTCTTAAAAATTAAATATATCAAGGCAAATAAATATAAGTTTAATTCATCAATATTTCTAAATCTTAATATTACCTGCGATATCCTATGTTATTCTCATCTACTCGGCTATCCGAAAAACAACCCGTCAATTTTTATTTTTTTTAAAACAACGATCACATTGTGCAGCCATCCAATTGATTCCCTGGCTGTTAGGCGGCCGTCAATTTACGTCATCATGGTCTGCTTCGTGATGCGCATGCGTAACAGTTTCTATATTGCAGTTCCCAAGTGCGAGCGTTCACGCTTCACGCATGCGCATTATCCCCTATTTATTGTAGGCATAGCTTAGAGCAGCAGCCGGGATTACCGCATGCGCAAAGATGACAGTCTAAAAAGGATGCGCATGCGCAGTTAATCGATGCTCGATGTGCACGAGCTGAGTATACACGTATAGAGCGGGTGGGACCGCTCTATACGTCAAGGTATCCTAAACCAGGAAATAGTGAATGGGAGGAGAAACGGAAAGGAAGCGTAAGAAAAATATAGAGATAAAATTACATAAATCAATAATGTTTTTTCAAAAATAAAGCTAGCGACTTGATTTAAGTTACTAAAAGGGTTGTAAATAGGATTGATGGGTACAAAAACTTTACCTTCACTTTAATGGCAATTTGTGCTGTCCCTAACATTAATAAATTTTACATCTAAAGTAAGACAGCCAAAAATCCCCATTCAACACTCTGGAAGATCAGTGATCACCGGTGATAGTGGTGGAAAACAGTTTCTGTAGTGATTTCCCCATAGATAAAAGGCCTCACCCTTAAAGACAGGCGTAATAGCCCAGTTGGTAACTTGGTGCCAGGGATTAACTTTGTCTCCTGCATTTGGGTCTCCATCGAGTTCAGGAATCCTTTCAGACCTATTTCTGTTATTTTGTTTCCTACAGAAAAAGAGAGATAATCAGAAAGTTCAAAATCAATATCCCCTATCTGTGAGATGTGATAACCATCACTGTTGACAAACCAGACTCACTTCCTGAGGAATCGAGGGGTTGATCATATTCTAATGTATGATAGCTATCTGCATGTTAACGGCTGCTGATGACCCTTTTTGGATGTGGATGGCATCACAATAAGACATTTTCAGTATTTATTGGCACCACCTTTATCATAACAGTTTGCTGGAAAATTAGCCCAATACTTAACATGAGTAAGTTCTTATTTTTTTTTTACAATAAAATGTCATGATAACTATTGGAAATTTTTCTGACTTCCACATCAAAAAGGACCTGATAAACTCCTAGACACCACTTATTACAATACTATCAGGTACTCCAAAAAATTATCAACTGAAACATTGGTTTTCGCTCATGCGCAAAACACACTGTTATTATTCTTACCATATTAGATAACGTCAGGAAGCAATGTCACTAGATACAAAGGCTACCTGCTCTATCCCTGGAACACTTAAAGGGACAGTAAAGTCAAAAATAAACTTTCATGAATCGCATAGAGCATGCAATTTTAAACAACTTTCCAATTTACTTATTTTATCAAATTTGCTTTGTTCTCTTGGTATATCTTTTTTTTTAAATGTAAAACTAGGTAGGCTCATAAGAGCTCAGAAGCATGCATGTATCTTTAGTACTCTATGGTAACATTGTATATCAAAGCTACAAATAATGAAAGTTTAATTTTGACTTTACTGTCCCTTTAACACATTTTTATCAGAGTTATGATGGTATCTAAAATGGTTATTTGGCTATTGGAGTATTAGAGTTTGGATCTTCTATTGACCTAATGTGTTCCATAAAGGATAGGGTGCTCTAATATCCCATATCCAAACATTTTAGATACCATAATAACTTTGATAAAAATGTGTTAAGTGTTCAAGGGATAGATTTTGTAAAAATATAGACAGGGGGAGATAGACAAAGCCATTTGTACAAACAAGAAGTTTATTGGATATTTCATCCAATAAAAGGTGTAGGGTACCACAAGGGTTAAACTCTAATACATACAATATAGGACATGAAGAGAAAACCTCCAGCATTGCGCCACACTTCAACAAATTCCACAACTCCTACCCCAGAACTTTTAGTCTGATAGGGATAAAAAAGTCAAGTTAGGGATTAGGGGTGGACATTTAGATAAAATACTTTTACAACATGAAAGTCGTTGGATTTATAATCTAGACACCCTATCCCCAGGGGGCCTAAATGAAGAATTATTGTTTTCCCCATTCTTGTAATATCTATCCTGAAAATGATAAAATAAACAGTCTTTAAACAAAATGATCATATAATTTTTATGGTAATAGTTAGAGTAACTCTTTTCTGATTCTCAATCTACAATAATATATCAGAAATTGTAAAGCCATAGTCTATAATATAATTTATATTCTTTAAACTGTGATAAAAGTATATACTCAAGATTTAAATTTAATGATGTAGAGAAACATAATGAGGATTAAACAATTCAGTTATAATAAATGTATTGTAATGTATTATAAACTACATCAGCTAGTAAATGTTTTACAATGTAGCAATTTATATGTTAAAATGTATGAATGAACATCAGCAAATGGATACAAAAGAAACTAAAGTTCACGGAGAGGGTTCCCAGGAGATGGCAACAAAGTTGCTATTTAAAGAGGAACAGAATGAACAAAATTAGGGGTGCCCAACAGGTAGATCGGGATCTACCAGTAGATCCCGAAGGCGCTGCAGGTAGATCACGGCCGATCTGATCAAAATTATGTGGTCAAGTTACACAAGCTCAACACTGGTTTCTACGGATACCGCTTTACCGCAGTGTGTGACGGGGCGGGTCATTAAACATTCTGAAGGTCATGCACAAAAAGTGCTACAAGATTGGATCTTGAGGGACATCGATTTCAACCAATCAATGTAGATAATTTTTGAACGACAACGCAATTGGCCTATCAAAAGCATGGTTGAGTGAGTATTCACCCAATAGATATGGCGGTATAGTATAGTTAGGAGGGTAAGCGTCAATAGATAGAAAAAGTAAAGGCAGAGAGGCCTATTTATCAAGCTCTGGATGGAGCTCGAGGGCCTGTGTTTCTGGCAAGTCTTCAGAAAGACCGCTGCTCCATAACCTGTCTGCCTGCTCTGAGCAGGCGGACAGAGATCGCCGGAATTCAACTCGATCAACTATGGTAGGGTTAAATTGACACCCCCCTGCTGGCAGACGATTAGCTGCGAGTCTGCAGGGGGGCGGCATTGCAACAGCAGCTCACAAGAGCTGCTGGTGCAATGCTGAATATGGAGAGTGTATTGCTCTCCGCATTCAGCGAGGTCTGTCGGACCTGATCCGCACTGTCGAATCAGGTCTGACATACCTTTGATAAATATCCCCCAGAGGCTGCTGCACTATGCTAAAGGAACAGGTCTGATTGACGCCTGGCAAATGAACATGTTGACCCGGTAAGAAATGGTCTGCATGCCTCGCTATTGAAATTTATTTGTGTAAGCCTCACTGGGTCATATCAGGCCAAGTCCGTGGTGCAAAGTAAAGATGGTCAGTGGCAGTAATTTGAATGCAGTGTTTTGTAAAATGGCACAAGGGGTTGCTCCTGTTAACCAGAATTAAAGTCAGTGCTACTTTTGTCATCAGGATTAATCTGTTGTATCTTTATGCTTTTGCACATCCATGTGTTGCTAAATCATGCAACCTTAAAGGGATATGAAACACACATTTTATTTTTTTCATGATTTAGATATAAAACATGCAATTTTAAACACCTTTCTAATTTACTCCTATTATTAATTTTTCTTCATTCTCTTTTAGTGGGTAGATCTTGTTGAGCTGGTCATTTGAAAAGAAGATCCCAAAACAAAAAAGTATGGGCACCCCTGAGCAAAATCATAAGCCCTTACGAAGCCGCAAGGTTAAACAATGGGGAAATACTGTAAAGAGCCCATGATTATTTTTACTTTGGTCGTAAAAGGAAGAAAGAGGAGGATCTACACAAACAGGTGCATTGGCGGCTGGTTTTGCTACCCACCTTAAATACACACCGCGCTTGTTAAATGAAACTCGGCATACATACAGGTCAGAGCATATTGGAAGCACTCCAGCTTCTCTGCTGCTAGGATTGGCGGTTCATCCCGCTATACCGACAGCATTTTGAGAAGAGCGAACCCTGAATAGTACAGTCTGGAGCTAGCGGTTGTTTGGCGAGGTATGTTTATAGCCTAGAAGGGACAAGTTAATTCATCCTCATGCACGCTGTGTTCATTGTGTACAGTGTTTCCACAAAAACCTTATTGTGGATACCGCAGAAGTGCTAATAGCCCATAAGAGAGCGCGCAGAGAAATACAAGTTTCATACTCACTACTGAGTGCAACTTATTACTGGAGCATCGCACATCGGCAGAAACATATTTGTTTAAACATATTTTGGACTTTTCCCAGTGGTAACTGTATCATTATCCTTCTCTAAGGATGTATCAATCTTTTCTAGACACAAGGGGAATTTTGTATGAATATGTTATATACTTTGTTAATAACTAAATCTGTATATACTATATATATATATATATATATATATATATATATATATATATATATATATATATACTGTGTTTGTTGAGTCAGTGTAGGTGGCTATATTTATTTATAGCCATCATAATTCATTATATAGCTTTGAGGCAAGAGTGCTATTTATAAGTACTTTTTCATTCTCTCTTTATTCATTTTTTTATGTAATATTATTTCTTAAGGGTCGGTCATTATTAGACTTTTTGCCTAACCCTATAATCAGTGCCTTGATCAATTTTATTTTTGTTAAATTATATATATTATAATTATATATATTATATGGATGCCAATTAATTTTTTTAATTTCAGTATCTACACTGTCCTTGATATCATAATGTGCAAAATGATGATGTAAAATATTTTGGAGTTTGGCTATCAAACTATTTATTTTGTTAAATTAGATGATGTGTATTTGTAATATAATTCACATTGCTACTGTGTCTTTAAATTGCTTAACTGTATCCAGACCATTGTTTAATACCTTTACGCCGCTAGCACTTTCCATGCCGTCGTAATAACGCTGAGCTTTAACACCGTTAAGACAACAAGGAATGTTCATTCTAAAGTGAACACTATTGTACTGCCACAAAGGGGTTAATTATCTTGCATGTGTGCAGAAATTAAAGGGACAGTCTACACCAGAATTGTTATTGTTTTAAAAGATAGATAATCCCTTTTTACCCATTCCTTAGTTTTGCATAACCAACAGTTATATTTATATATTTTTTACCTCTGTGATTATCTTGTATCTAAGCCTCTGCAGACTGCCCCTTTATTTCAGTTCTTTTGACAGACTTGCAGTTTAGCCAATCAGTGATGGCTCCCAGGTAACTTCACGTGTACAAGCACAGTGTTATCTATATGAAAAACATGAACTAACACCCTTTAGTGGTGAAAAACCTGTTAAAATGCATTCTTAAGAGGCGGCCTTCAAGGTCTAAGAAATTAGCATATGAACCTCCTAGGTTAAGCTTTAAACTAAGAATACCAAGAGAACAAAGAAAAATTGGTGATAAAAGTAAATTGGAAAATTGTTTAAAATTACATGCCCTATCTGAATCATGAAAGTTTTTTTTGGACTAGACTGTCCCTTTAAGTAAAGAATTTTTTTTTGCCGATAGGGGCATTAAAACCCCAAGCTTGAAGTTAGCCAGTTGCCAGTGAACAAGGGCAGAAGCAAGCCTGAAACACGAATGGCAGGCTACTACATGCTAAACGGATCTGGAATATAATGCTTTTTCTTTCATGTAATTGGCAAGAGTCCATGAGCTACTGACGTATGGGATATACATTCCTGCCAGGAGGTGCAACGTTTCCCAAACCTCAAAATGCCTATAAATACACCTCCCACCACACCCACAACTCAGTTTTACAAACTTTGCTTTCTATGGAGGTGGTGAAGTAAGTTTGTGCTTGATTTTTCTTCTATGATAAGCGCTTCTCAGCATATTGAAGCCCAATTCCTCTCAGAGTACAGTGTTTGTCAGAGGGATGTGAAGGGAGTATCGCCTATTGATTTTATGGTTTCTCTCACGGGAAATCTTTTCAAGGGTTCTCTGTTATCGGCCATAGGGATTTATCTCCTACCTCCCTTTTCAGATCGACGATATACTCTTATATACCATTACCTCTGCTGATAGTTTTCAGTACTGGTTTGGCTATCTGCTATATGTGGATGGGTGTCTTTCGGTAAGTATGTATCATTATTTAAGACACTCTCAGCAATGGTTTGGCGCTTTATGTATTAATATAAAGTTTTAAATATATGTATGTTACTTATATTTGCCATGAGTCATGTATATTTCCCTTTACAGACTATCAGTTTCAGTATGGGAATCATGTTTTAGGAAGTTTATTTTCTTACCTGGGGTATAGTGTCTTTTTCAAATTGACTTGTTTTTCTTTAAATTTCACGTACAAAATTAGGCTTGCGAGGTCTCAAAATGCTGTAATTTATTGCAGCATTCTTGGAGCAGGAAATTTTTGCCGCAAATGTGCGTCTATGATTACGCAGGTTCATCATTTCCTGCGTCTTAGTTGACGCCAGGTTGTTTGGCACGAAGTTGCAAGGTCTCAAAATGTCATACTTGGCGCAAAAAAAATTGGTTTTATTTTACCCCACTTCCTATATGCCTCTTGCCTTCTTTATGCTCAGAGGGCTATGCTGTTTGCATTTTTTCCCATTCCTGAAACTGCTATATGAGGAAATTGAATATTTTGTCTAAATATTTTTTCTTTTACATTTTGCAAGATGTCTCAATTTGATCCTGTCTCAGAAGCTACTGTAGGAACCATGCTATCTGAATACAGTTCTACCAAAGCTAAGTGTATCTGTTGTAAATTAGCTGAGATTTTATCTCTGGCTGTACTATGTAACAGTTGTCATGATAAGCTTTTGCATGCCGAAAATGTTTCTACCAGTACTAGTACAGTATCTGTTGTTCCCTCAACATCTAATATACATGATATCCTTGTTGATATGAAAAATTATATTGCTGATGCAATACAGAAGGCTATGTCTGCTATTCTGCCTTCTAATAAACGTAAAAGGTCTTTTAAAACTTCTCATAAAACTGATTTTGTAATGACAGACAACATACTGAAATATCCTCCTCTGATGAGGATCTCTCTGGTTCAGAAGATCCTACCTCAGACATTGACATTGATAAATCTACTATTTTTTTAAGATTAAGTATATCCGTTCTTTGTTGAAAGAAGTATTGGTTACTTTGGATATTGAGGAGTCTGGTCCTCTTGATAACAAAACCAGTTAACGTTTAAATTCTGTTTATAAACCTCCTGTGATTACTCCTGAGGTTTTCCCTGATGCTATTTCTGATGTGATTGCTAAGGAATGAAATAAGCCTGGTGCTTCTTTTATTCCTTCTTCTAGGTTTAAAAGGTTTTACCCTTTGCCAGTGGCTAAATTAGAGTTTTTGGAAAAAGTCCCTAAGGTTGATGGGGCTATTTCTACTCTTGCCAAACATACTACTATTCCTATGGAAGATAGTACTTCTTTTAAGGATCATTTAGATAGGAAAATTGAATCTTATCCAAGGAAAGCTTATTTATATTCTGGCTATATTCTCAGGCCTGCCATTTCTATGGCTGATGTTGCGGCTACATCAACTTTTTGGTTGGATAGCTTAGCACAACAGGAAACAGATCCTGATTTGTCTAGCATTGTTCGTTTACTTCAACATGCTAATCATTTCATCTGTGATGCTATTTTTGATATCATCAAAATTGATATTAAATCTATGTCTTTAGCTATTTAGCTAGAAGAGCTTTATGGCTCAAATCATGCAATGCCGACATGGTATCTAAATCTAGATTACTATCTCTATCTTTCCAGGGTAATAATTTATTTGGTTCCCAGTTGGATTCTATTATTTCCACTATCACTGGGGGGAAGGGAATTTTTTTGCCTCAAGATAGAAAATCTAAGGGTAAATCTAAAGCTTCTAATCGTTTTCGTTCCTTTCGTCAGAATAGAGAACAGAAAACCACTCCTTCCCCTAAGGACTCTGGTTCCAATTTGGAAGCCATCTTCAAATTGGAATAAATCCAAGCCTTTAAATAAACTAAAGGCAACACCCAGGTCTGCATGAAGGTGCGGCCCTCAATTCAGTTCAGCTGGTCGTGGGGCAGATTGAAATTATTTCAAGACATTTGGGCAGATTCTGTTCAAAATCAGTGGATTCAGAGCATTGTCTGTCAAGGGTATCAAATAGGTTTCAGAGTAAGACCTCCTGTGAGAAGATTATTTCTCTCTCATGTTCCAACAAATCCTGTGAAAGCTCAGGCTTTTCTGAAGTGTGTTTCAGATCTGGAGCTTTCAGTGGTAATTACACCAGTTCCGCTTCAGGAACAGGGTCTGGGGTTTTATTCAAATCTATTCCTTGTCCCAAAGAAAGAAAATTCATTCAGACCAGTTCTGGATCTGAAGTTTTTGAATCGTTTTGTAAGGGTCACAACTTTCAAGATGGTGACTATAAGGACTATTCTGCCTTTTGTTCAGCAAGGTCATTATATGTCCACAATAGACTTACAGGATGCATATCTTCACATTCTGATTCATCCAGACCACTATCGGTTTCTGAGATTCTCTTTTCTAGACAAGCATTACCAATTTTTCGCTCTTCCATTTGGCCTAGCATCAGCTCCAAGAATCTTTTTGAAGGTTCTTGGTGCCCTTCTATCTGTAATCAGAGAGCAGAGTATTGTGGTGTTTCCTTATTTGGACAATATCTTGGTACTAGCTCAGTCTTTACATTTGGCAGAATCTCACACGAATCAACTAGTGTTGTTTCTTCAAAGACATGATTGGAGGATCAATTTACCAAAGAGTTTCTTGATTCCTCAAACAAGGGTCACCTTTTTAGGTTTCCAGAAAGATTCAGTGTCCATGACTCTGTCTTTAACAGACAAGAGACAAATGGAATTGGTTTCAGCCTGTCTAAACCTTCAGTCTCGGTCATTCCCTTCAGTGGTTATGTGCATGGAAGTTTTAGGTCTCATGACTGCAGCATTGGACGCAATCCTCTTTGCTCGTTTTCATATGAGACCTCTGCAGCTTTCTATGCTGAATCAATGGTGCAGGGATTATACTCGGATATCATAAATTATATACTTAAATCCCAACGTTCAACTCTCTCTGTCCTGGTGGTTGGACCATCATCTGATTATTCAAGGGGCCGCTTTTGTTCGTCCTTCCTGGACTGTGATCTCAACAGATGCAAGTCTTACAGGTTGGGGAGCTGTCAGGGGGTCTCTGACAGCACAAGGGGTTTGGAAACCTCAAGAGGCGAGGTTACCAATCAATATTTTAGAACTCCGTGCTATCTTCAGAGCTCTTCAGGCTTGGCCTCTATTAAAGAGAGAACTTTTCATTTTCTTTCAGACAGACAATATCACAACTGTGGCATATGTCAATCACCAGGGAGGGACTCGCAGTCCTTTGGCAATGAAAGAAGTATCACAGATACTTTCTTGGGCGGAATCCAGCTCTTGTCTAATTTCTGCGATTCATATCCCAGGTGTAGACAATTGGGAAGCGGATTATCTCAGCCATCAGACTTTGCATCTGGGGGAAGGGTCTCTCCATCCAGATGTGTTTTTTTCAGATTGTACAGATGTGGGGTCTTCCAGAAATAGATCTGATGGCTTTCCATCTAAACAGGAAATTTCCCAGATACCTTTTCAGGTCTAGGGATCCTCAGGCCGAGATGGTGGATGCATTAGCAGTTCCTTGGTCTTACCAACTTGCTTATATTTTTCCGCCTCTAGTTCTTCTTCCAATGGTGATCTCCAAGATCATAGTGGAACAATCGCATGTGTTTCTGATAGCACCAGCATGTCCTTACAGGTTTTGCTATGCGGATCTTGTCCGGATGTCCAGTTGCCAACCTTAGTCACTTCCTTTAGGGCATACCTTCTGTCTCAATGCCCGTTTTTCCATCAGGATCTCAAAGTGCTAAATTTGAAGGTATGGAAATTGAGCACTTAGTGCTTAGTCATAGAGGTTTCTCTGACTCAGTGATAAATACTATGCTTCAGACTCGTAAGTCTGTTTCAAGAAAGATTTATTATTGGGTTTGGAAAACCTATTTTTCATGGTGTTCTTCTCATAAATTCTCTTGGCATTCTTTTAGAATTCCTAGAATTTTACAGTTTCTTCAGGATGGTTTGGATAAAGGTTTGTCTGCAAGTACTTTGAAGGGACAAATCTCTGCTCTTTCTGTTTTATTTCATAGAAAGATTGCTAAGCTTCCTGATATTCACTGTTTCATTCAGGCTTTGGTTCGTATCAAGCCTGTTATTAAATCAATCTCTCCTCGGAGTCTTAATTTGGTTTTAAAGTCTTTGCAGGCCTCCCTCTCTAGTGACTCTTCTGTGGGCTTCCACATCTTGGGTATTTCTATCCCATACGTCACTAGCTCATGGACTCTTGCCAATTACATGAAAGAAAACATAATTTATGTAAGAACATACCTGATAAATTTTATTTCTTTCATATTGGCAAGAGTCCATGAGGCCCACCCTTTTCTTATGGTGGTTATGATTTTTTTGTATAAAAGCACAATTATATATCAGTTCCTCTTTTTGTATGCTTCATTACTCCTTATTGTATCACCTCACTACTTGGCTATTCATTAAACTGAGTTGTGGGTGTGGTGGGAGGTGTATTTATAGGCATTTTGAGGTTTGGGAAACTTTGCCCCTCCTAGTAGGAATGTATATCCCATACGTCATTAGCTCATGGACTCTTGCCAATATGAAAGAAATTAATTTATCAGGTAAGTTCTTACATAAATTATGTTTTTTATGTAGATGGTGCTCTGCAATAACTTTTTGTATAATAAAAAAAAATAATTTTTTGTTATCCCTGTTGTTAAAGGGTCTGAAACCACTACTTTCCTGCCGAAACGGTAACAGGTCTAGGAGCACCCAGAACTTTTCATCTACACGCACATTGTCAGTGCCTGCACTGACGAACGCACAGGGTCTATGCAATACAGGACATAGTGCTACAGTGTTTGGTTCTATGTACTCATTATGTGTGTAAATACAGTATATATATATATATATATATATATATATATATATATATATATATATATATATATATTAAAAGGGGCATACATAATATATATCTTTTTCCTAGGAATTGTGGTGGAGGTTGTAACTTTGGACAAATGCTTTAAAGTGGCATATCCCAGGTGTAGACAATTGGGAAGCGGATTATCTCAGCCATCAGACTTTGCATCTGGGGGAGTGGTCTCTCCATCCAGATGCGTTTTTTTTTAGATTGTACAGATGTGGGGTCTTCCAGAAATAGATCTGATGGCTTCCCATCTAAACAGGAAATTTCGCAGATACCTTTTCAGGTCCAGGGACCCTCAGGCCGAGATGGTGGATGCATTAGCAGTTCCTTGGTCTTACCAACTTGCTTATATTTTTCCGCCTCTAGTTCTTCTTCCAAGGGTGATCTCCAAGATCATAATGGAACAATAGCATGTGTTTCTGATAGCACCAGCATGGCCTTACAGGTTTTGGTATGCAGATCTTGTCCGGATGTCCAGTTGCCAACCTTGGTCACTTTCCTTTAGGGCAGACCTTCTGTCTCCAGGCCAGTTTTTCCATCAGGATCTCAAATTGCTAAATTTGAAGGTATTGAAATTGATCGCTTAGTGCTTAGTCATAGAGGTTCCTCTGACTCAGTGATAAATACTATGCTTCAGGCTCGTAAGTCTGTTTCAAGAAAGAGTTATTATCGGGTTTGGAAAACCTATATTTCATGGTGTTCTTCTCATAAATTCTCTTGGCATCCTTTTAGAATTCCTAGAATTTTACAGTTTCTTCAGGATGGTTTGGATAAAGGTTTGTCTGCAAGTACTTTGAAGGGACAAATCTCTGCTCTTTCTGTTTTATTTGATAGAAAGATTGCTAAGCTTCCTGATATTCACTGTTTTGTTCAGGCTTTGGTTCGTATCAAGGCTGTTATTAAATCAATCTCTCCTCCTTGAAGTCTTAATTTGATTTTGAAGGCTTTGCAGGCTCCTCCTTTTGAGCCTATGCATTCTTTGGATATTAAACTACTTTCTTGGAAAGTGTTGTTCCTTTAGGCTATCTCTTCAGCTAGAAGAGTTTCCGAATTGTCTGCTCTCTCTTGTGAGTCTCCTTTTCTGATTTTCCATCAGGATAATGCTGTTTTGCGGGTTTCATTTAAATTTTTGCCTAAAGTTGTGAAATTAAACAAAATTAGTAGGGAAATTGTTGTTCCTTCTTTGTGTCCTAATCCTAAGAATGCTATTGAAAGATCTTTACATTCTTTGGATGTTGTAAGAGCTTTAAAATATTATGTTGAAGCTACTAAAGATTTCAGGAAGACTTCTAGTCTATTTGGTTTTTTTTCTGGTCCGAGGAAAGGTCAGAAAGCCTATTGCCATTTCTTTGGCATCTTGGTTAAAGCTTTTGATTCACAAGGCTTATTTGTAGGCGGGTCAGTCTCCACCTCAGAGAATTACAGCTCATTCTACTAGATCAGTCGCTACTTCTTGGGCTTTTAAGAATGAAGCTTCGGTTGATCAGATTTGCAAAGCAGCAACTTGGTCTTCTTTGCATACATTTACTAAATTTTACCATTTGGATATATTTGCTTCTTCTGAAGCAGTCTTTGGTAGAAAAGTTCTTCAGGCAGCTGTCTCAGTTTGATTCTTCTGCTTATGATTTAAGTTTTTTTCTTGAAATTGGAGAAATTTATGAGAGACTTATTTTTTTGGATGTGGATTTTTTCTCCCTCTCTAGTGACTCTTCTGTGGACTTTCATATCTTGGGTATTTCTATCCCATACGTCACTAGCTCATGGACTCTTGCCAATTACATGAAAGAAAACATAATTTATGTAAGAACATACCTGATAAATTTATTTATTTTATATTGGCAAGAGTCCATGAGGCCCACCCTTTTCTTATGGTGGTTATGATTTTTTGTATAAAAGCACAATTATATATCAGTTCCTCTTGCTTTTTTACTCCTTATTTTATCACCTCACTACTTGGCTATTCATTAAACTGAGTTGTGGGTGTGGTGGGAGGTGTATTTATAGGCATTTTGAGGATTGGGAAACTTTGCCCCTCATGGTAGGAATGTATATCCCATACGTCACTAGCTCATGGACTCTTGCCAATATGAAAGAAATTAATTTATCAGGTAAGTTCTTACATTAATTATGTTTTTTATGTAGATGGTGCTCTGCAATAACTTTTTGTATAATAAACATTTTTTTTTTATTATTTTTTTTTATTATCCCTGTTGTTAAAGGGTCTGAAACCAATACTTTCCTGCCGAAACGGTAACAGCTCTAGGAGCACCCAGAACTTTTCATCTACACGCACATTGTCAGTGCCTGCACTGACGAACGCACAGGGTCTATGCAATACGGGACATAGTGCTACATTGTTTGCTTCTATGTACTCATTATGTATATGTATATATATATATATATATATATATATATATATATATTAAAAAGGGGCATACATAATATATATCTTTTTCCTAGGAATTGTGATGGAGGTTGTAACTTCGGACAAACGCTTTAAAGTGGCACCTGTTGTATCGACTGACATTACCCATACCCTAATACATTTATTTCGGAGACAGTGGTTCAGCAGTGGAAGAGGCAGTGTCCAAAGAGACAACGGAGGGTTTATGCAATGCAAGCTAACATTTTTTAGTGCATTGTACGCTGGCCTGGGGCCATTGGTATGTTAATATTTCCCATTTGTGGTTCCTTTTTGTGCTTTTTTTTTTGCAGGGCACAGTATTGAACATGGAGGTCGAAGGACAAATGAAATATTGTCTATCTGGGATCTCACAGTAATATACGCTAGAGGACGTTGGTTTGCGCTTTTTTAAAAAAAAAAATCATTTGCACGGACAAACATTGTGTTGTAGAAAAAGGTGTGAATGCACATTTTAGATATATCCAATGCAGCAGCAAAATTCCTGTGTACTTACGTAATAGGTTGAGATTGATCAGCACTCTGTTCCCCATGAGATAGACTTTTCCGTTCTTACTTTCTGCATTCTCCAGTAAAGGATTTAGATTTTCAATGGGTGTCACAGGCTTAAAGGGTAAAAAGGATTTAATTTGTGTAGCCTTAGAAACAACAATCTTACAATATATACTTAATGGATTTTCCTCCTAAATATTCAGACTATAACCAAAGTAACAAAAAACAAAGACACTTGCCTGATGTATAATATAAATAAAAATGTATATGAACAAATATGCACTATTAAATATATGTCACCAAAATGCTCACAAATTACACTCAAATTTTCATGGTTTCAAGATAGTGCAAAACAACAACAGAATGGATGTGAATCTACTACATTTTTTTCAAAAAATGGAAAATTTTACTTTTTAAGTATCACAATAAATTGTATTGTTTGAATAATGTAGCCTGCAGCTCACAGAAAAAAAACACTTAGGGCTAGATTAGCTTCCTGTTATACATTTAACCACTGGTAGTAAGAAGAAAAATAATTTTAGCCTTTAATGTTGCATCCAATTCTTAATCTTAGAAAATTAATGTGATCTAGTTCTTAGTTGCTGACTAGCTGTGCTGTAAAATAATTCATAACAATTTAATTTTGTCCTGTTAATGGCATGTGAAATCTTTCAGTGGCAAAATGTTTGCACATTCACTTACGGTAGATTTTATTACAAGCACAGAGACTCATATTTTGCATAATTCTCTTTTACTTTGAAGATTAAACAGTTAACAGAGCAGATAAACATTAACAGCAGCAACTAGGAAGAAAACAGCCAATGAAAACACACAGTCAACTTGAGTAGAGGAGATTAGCCAATTAGCAGTTTCATAGAGCTCATATACTGTCTACAGAATTCCTATTCCTCCTCTTTCTCATTTGCTGTTCAGTGAGATAAGCTGTTCAGTGAGATAAGCTGCAAACAATATTTCCTCATTTTAAAGTGTTTATTCTCTGCTACTTTTTTAACCTTTTCTTTTTTAAGGCACGATGAGTCCACGGATCATCATAATTACTAATGGGATATTCACCTCCTGGTCAGCAGGAGGATGCAAAGAGCACCGAAAAAACAGAGCTGTTAAATAGCTCCTCCCTTCCCTCCCACTCCAGTCATTCTCTTTGCTTATGTTAGTCATAGGAAGTGGTAAAGTGAGGTGTTAGTATAGATTCTTCAATCATGAGTTTATTATTTTTAAAGTAGTGCAAGATTGTGCTGCTTTGTCCTAGGGTGTAGCTGTAGTCCATATCAGTCTCTTCAGTAGAGCTTTGGTGGCTTTAGAGCAATGGGAACTTGTGGGACATAATTCTCACTGCGCCTCCCATACATTTATGCTGCCCTAACCCTGAAAAATCTGAGGGATATTAAGTAAGTAATATCAGTATTTTCTCTTCTTTCACAGGTCCATGTGAGGAATAGGACCTCTCAAACCTGGGAACTGCCTTTGCTGTCGGGCAGAATATGAGGTAAGTGCTGACTTTAATTTCTGGGGATAAAAGAAGGAACTCAGAAGAAGTTGGGCACTTACTTTGTATGGATGGGATTTATAAAGAAGCCCTTAATGGATTGGGCACTTTATTTTTATTTGGCATGAATTCTCCCTGATACATAGGAGATAATATGCGACAGCTATCGCAGGCACGGGAAGGGCACTCTGTATTTATTTTGCCTTACAGGGCAACTGACGATGGTGGTAGTCACATCTCCCAATGGTTACTTAAAGAATCTTGCCGACCGGGAGATGACTGTACTGATATCACCCTAGGCGGGTGTAATTGGGTGCTTTTACGTTTAGCTGACTATTGTAATAATTAGTCTATGGGGCACTTTATCTCATCTCCCGGTGGTTACATAATACAACATGCCGACCGGGAGATGACTGTTTTGTTAACACCCATGACGGCCGGTCCTTGGGGAGGCAGTATTTGCATATTGCGCCTTTTTCCCTTCTCTTCTGGAGCAGTTACTAGTCCTATATGCATCCTCATATTATATGCGTAATTGGGACCGGAGACTGTCTTTCTTTCATGTAATTGGCAAGAGTCCATGAGCTAGTAACATATGGGATATACAATCCTACCAGGAGGGGCAAAGTTTCCCCAACCTCAAAATGCCTATAAATACACCCCTCACCACACCCACAATTCAGTTTTACAAACTTTGCCTCCTATGGAGGTGGTGAAGTAACTTTGTGCTAAGATTTCTACGTTGATATGCGCTTCTCAGCATTGTTGAAGCCCGATTCCTCTCAGAGTACAGCGAATGTCAGAGGGACATGAAGGGAGTATCACTTATTGAATACGATGATTTCCCTAACGGGGGGGTCTATTTCATAGGTTCTCTGTTATCGGTCGTAGAGATTCATCTCCTACCTCCCTTTTCAGATCGACGATATACTCTCAATTTACCATTACCTCTACTAATAACTGTTTTAGTACTGGTTTGGCTATCTGCTATATGTGGATGGGTGTCTTTTGGTAAGTATGTTTTTTATTTCTTAAGACACCTCAGCTATGGTTTGGCACTTTATGCATTTATATAAAGTTCTAAATATATGTATTGTACTTATATTTGCCATGAGTCAGGTTCATGTATTTCCTTCTGCAGACTGTCAGTTTCATATTTGGGGAATATAAACATCTTTTAAATATGAAATTTATTTCTTACCTGGGGTTTAGTCTTTTTTTCAATTGACTACTTCTTACAAATTGCGGGCGGTATTAGGCCAGCAGGTGCGACAAATGCTAAACTTTATTGCATCATTTTTTTGGCGCGGAAAAGTACGTCTATGACGCAAGTTCGTCACTTCCGGCGTCATACTTGATGGCGAGACCTTTCACACTGTTGCGTCATTAGTGACGCGAGTGTGTCATTTCCGGTTATTTTTTATTATTTCAATACCCCATTGATGTTTGCCTCTTGCTTTTTTCTATCAGAGGGCTATGCTATTTGCATTTTTTCCCATTCCTGAAACTGTCATATAAGGAAATAGATAATTTTGCTTTATATGTTGTTTTTTATCTTACATTTTGCCAGATGTCTTAACCTGATCCTGCCTCAGAAGCTTCTACTGGAACATTGCTGCCTGACATCGGTTCAACCAAAGCTAAGTGCATTTGTTGTAAAATTGTAGAAATTATCTTGCCGAATGTCATTTGTAATAGTTATCATGATAAACTTTTACATGCAGACAGTGTATCCATTAGTAATAGTACATTGCCAGTTGCAGTTCCTTCAACTTCTAATGTGCATGATATACCTGTACATTTTAAAGAATTTGTTTCTGATTCTATTCTGAAGGCTTTGTCTGCATTTCCACCTTCAAATAAACATAAAAGGTCTTTTAAAACTTCTCATTTAGTTGATGAAATTTCAAATGACCAACAACATAATAATTTATTCTCTTCTGATGAGGATCTATCTGATTCAGAAGATCCTTCCTCAGACATTGACACTAACAAATCTACTTATTTATTTAAAATTGAGTATATGCGTTCTTTATTAACCTTTTAACGCCGTTATGCCGTTCCATTCCGTCATAATTACACTGGGCTTTAGAGCCGTTATGACGGAATAGAACGGCATAACGGTTTTCAGCTCCTGTGCCCCCTCCGTTATTTTCTTTGTTGTGGATCCGGTTGGGGGATGTGCCTAGCACCTCTGGCACTCCCCCAGGATCCAATCAGCATGGAGGGGGTGTATCGATTGTCCCCTGTAACACTGTAGCAGCCAATGAGTGGAATCATTGGCTGTTACAAGTGTATCCGCTTCCTCTCTGCTCTCAGTGCGATCTGAGAGAGAGAGGAAGACAGTTTAGTGTTGGTGTGTGCTGCAGAAAGCGGAGAGGGAGAAAAAATATAGTTACAAACAATATATATATTTTTTTTGCTGCTGATCACAGAGCTGCTACTGTGATCAGCCTAATATAACTTGCTTAGCCTGTTAGGGCTTTGATCAGTGTTGATCAAAAGCGTTGGGGGTTTATTTGTGGGGGTTACAAATATATATATATATTGTTTTTGCTGCTGATCACTGAGCTGCTACTGTGATCAGCCTAATATCACAGCCTGTCAGGGCTTTGATCAGTGCCCAAAAGTTTATTTGTGGGGATCTTTAGTTATTATTAACCCCTTCCCTGCTGTTCCCAATCACTACCCTTCCCAGTTCCTTTTTTTTTTTAGTTTATTAAAAAAAAAAAAAAAAAAATATATATAAAGAAAAAATCATAATTTAAAAAATAAATAAATAGGGAATAGGGTGGGTGGGAATAGGTGGGTGGTAATTGGGGTGGTTTAGTGGGATTTTGGGGAAGGTGAAGTGGTAATTGGTGGTGGTGAAGTGGTAATTTGTACTGAAAAAAATCCCTTATGGCACGCTATTCAGCAGAAGAGGCTTATGCCATTCTTGCCGCAGATTCAGGGAGTGAAACCCTCTCTGCTCTGTCTGACAGCGCAACCCTTACGGCATCAGATATAGAGCCCCTGAGTGATACATCTGATGCTGGTGCTCCCTGCCCGCCACCTAAAAGGAGGCGTCGCACAAATGACCAAAATTGGATACCCCCAAATTTCACTGCCCCAGAAATGCCAGAATTTACTGAGACTCCTGGCATAACAAGTGATGTTCCAGTATGTGAGCCAATAAACTATATGTCACTGATTCTGACAGATGCTATGTTTGAGCATATAGTTGCTCAAACAAATTTATATGCCAGCCAGTATCTGTCCAAAAATCCCCAAACTCTGTATGTCAGAAAAAATACCTGGCATCCCACTGACATACCAGAGATTAAAAAGTTTTGGGCCCTGACATTAATAATGGGGATTGTGAAGAAACCCAGCATTCGTTCATACTGGAGCCAGAACCCCATCCTGGCTACCCCTCTTTTTCCAGGGGTTATGAAGAGGGACAGATATGAACAATTGCTGTGGTTTCTCCATTTTAATGATAATACCAAGTGCCCCCCCAAAAATGACCCCCTGCATGACAGGTTATATAAACTAAGGCCCCTGATAAGCCACCTGTCCCAAAAATTTAAAGAAGTTTACATACCTGAGCAGGACATTTGCATTGATGAGTCCCTCATGAAATTTAAGGGGAGATTGCTTTTCAAGCAATATATACCATCCAAGAGGTCCCGCTATGGGGTAAAATTTTATAAGCTCTGTGAATGCAGTACTGGGTATACCTGGGCATTTCGCATCTACCAGGGAAAGGATAGCCACTTGGATCCACCTGGCTGCCCAGATTCAGTTGGCACAAGTGGGAAAATTGTGTGGGATCTCCTACTACCCCTGCTAAATAAAGGGTACCATTTGTGGCTCGATAATTTTTACACTAGCACAGAGCTATTAAAATTTTTGTTTTATTTTGAAACCGTGGCCTGTGGCACAACAAGAAAAAATCGCAAAGGTTTCCCCCAGAAGCTGACATATGGAAAAAAAAGTAGGGGCACAACGTCAGCTTTACGCCACAATGAGCTACTGGCCCTTCGGTACACTGATAAAAAAAGATGTGTACATGCTCTCCACAATGCACGATGAAGCTACAGTGCCAGTGTCTGTGAAGGGAAGATCTGCACAGATCCGAAAGCCAAAGTGCATTGTGGAGTACAACAAAAACATGGGGGGGGGGGTAGATTTAGCTGACCGGTGCCTGCAGCCATATCTAATTCAAAGAAAAACTAGAACTTGGTACAAAAAAGTAGCCTTTTATATTATGCAGATCGCAGTATATAATGCATATGTGCTGTACAAAAAAACAGGCACAGGGAAAACTTATACTTTTTTGGAATTTGTGTTAAATGTAACATCTGATATTTTGTTTAACCAGACCCCTAATCCTCCCACTGTTCAATCTGAAAATGTTGAGCGACTTTGTGGCAGGCATTTTCCCACTAGGATCCCCCCCACTGCCTGCAAATTAACACCCCAGAAAAGATGCAGAGTCTGCTATAAAAAAGGAGGGAGGAGGGATTCTAGTTACCATTGCCCTGACTGCCCCTCTCAACCTGGCCTCTGTATCACTGATTGCTTTCGAATATATCACACAGAGTTAAACTTTTAATTTGAAAGCAATCTGTATGTGTTCCTAATTTATTTTATTTTATTATTCTGTATTCCTAACTTCATAAATCCCCTGACCTTGTCCTGTCCCTTTATATGTTAAGCCCATCCACTCTAAGGCCATTATAAGTTATACAAAACAACTAAAATACTCCTTTTAGAATATCCTGAGTTATCTACTTTTGCAAATGGTATGTCATGAGGGGGGTAATTTTCATTCCTGGGCTGCCATACTGTCTCAAAGGCAACATAGGGCCAGAAAATCAATGTGCCAAATTTCTATGCAGACCCTATATTGGGCCCTGTAACTTCCTAAAACCACATAAAACCTGTGCATAGGGGGTATTGTTGCACTCATGGGACATCACTGAACACAGATATGGGTGTATTATAGCAGTAAAAAATATAATGATGTTGATCTAAATAGAAAACATGCAAAGTCTGTGTGAAAAAAGCAAATAAAAAAATATGACCACTAAATTTGACCAGGTTTTGTGACTAAGTGGCTACAAAAAAAGACTAAACATAGTCCTTTTTTAATACCCTGGGTTGTCTACTTTTGCAAATGGTATGCCATGGTGGGGTAATTTTCATTCCTGCGCTGCCATACTGTCTCAAAGGCAACAAAGGTCCATAAAATCAATGTGCCCAATTTCCATGCAAATTGGCAGACCCTATATTGGGCGCTGTAACTTCCTAAAACCACATAAAACCTGTACATAGGGGGTATTGTTGTACTCATGGGACATCGCTGAACACAAAGATGGGTGTATTATAGCAGTAAAACATAAAAGGATGATATAGACAGCAAAAAGGCAGTGTTTTTGTGATAAACTAAAACTGAAATATGAACATTACCTTTGGCCAGATGTTGTGACTAAGTGGCTACAAACAAAGACTAAACATAGTCCTTTTTCAATACCCTGGGTTGTCTACTTTTATAAATGGTATGCCACGATGGGGTAATTTTCATTCCTGGGCTGCTATAATGTCTCAAAGAGGACAAAGGCCCATAAAATGAATGTGCCAATTTTCTATGTAAATGGGCAGATCCCATATTTGGCCCTGTAACATCTGTAAACCCCATAAAACCTGTACATGGGGGGTACTGTTTTACTCTTAGGACATTGACAAACACAAATATGTGTGTTTTATAGCAGCAAAACATAAAAGGTTGATGACAGAAACAGCCAAAGGGCAGTGTTTGTGCAAAAAACGCATACAAAAAAAAGGAGCACTACATTTGGCCAGGTGTTGTGACTTAGGGTCTTCACAAAAAGATGTGACATGGGCCTTTTGGAATACCCTAGGGTGTCTTCTTTTGAAAATGGTATGCCATGATGGGGTAATTTTCATTCCTGGGCTGCTATAATGTCTCAAAGAGGACATGGCACAGAAAATTAAGGTGCCAAATTTCCATGCATAAAAACTGAAATGGGCAGACCCCATATTTGGCCCTGTAACTTCTGTAAACCCCATAAAACCTGTACATGGGGGGTACTGTTTTACTCGTAGGACCTTGACAAACACTAATATGTGTGTTTTATAGCAGCAAAACATAAAAGGTTGATGACAGAGACAGCCAAAGTGCAGTGTTTGTGCAAAAAACGCATGCAAAAAAAATGACCATTACATTTAGCCAGGTGTTGTGACTAAGGGGCTTCACAAAAATATGTGACATGGGCCTTTTGGAATACCCTAGGGTGTCTTCTTTTGAAAATGGTATGCCATGATGGGGTAATTTTCATTCCTGGGCTGCTATAATGTCTCAAAGAGGACATAGGCACAGAAAATTAAGGTGCCAAATTTCCATGCATAAAAACTGAAATGGGCAGACCCCATATTTGGCCCTGTAACTTCTGTAAACCCCATAAAACCTGTACATGGGGGGTACTGTTTTACTCGTAGGACCTTGACAAACACTAATATGTGTGTTTTATAGCAGCAAAACATAAAAGGTTGATGACAGAGACAGCCAAAGTGCAGTGTTTGTGCAAAAAACGCATGCAAAAAAAATCACCATTACATTTGGCCAGGTGTTGTGACTAAGGGGCTTCACAAAAAGATGTGACATGGGCCTTTTGGAATACCCTAGGGTGTCTTCTTTTGAAAATGGTATGCCATGATGGGGTAATTTTCATTCCTGGGCTGCTATAATGTCTCAAAGTGGACATAGGCACAGAAAATTAAGGTGCCAAATTTCCATGCATAAAAACTGAAATGGGCAGACCCCATATTTGGCCCTGTAACTTCTGTAAACCCCATAAAACCTGTACATGGGGGGTACTGTTTTACTCGTAGGACCTTGACAAACACTAATATGTGTGTTTTATAGCAGCAAAACATAAAAGGTTGATGACAGAGACAGCCAAAGTGCAGTGTTTGTGCAAAAAACGCATGCAAAAAAAATCACCATTACATTTGGCCAGGTGTTGTGACTAAGGGGCTTCACAAAAAGATGTGACATGGGCCTTTTGGAATACCCTAGGGTGTCTTCTTTTGAAAATGGTATGCCATGATGGGGTAATTTTCATTCCTGGGCTGCTATAATGTCTCAAAGAGGACATAGGCACAGAAAATTAAAGGTGCCAAATTTCCATGCATAAAAACTGAAATGGGCAGACCCCATATTTGGCCCTGTAACTTCTGTAAACCCCATAAAACCTGTACATGGGGGGTACTGTTTTACTCGTAGGACCTTGACAAACACTAATATGTGTGTTTTATAGCAGCAAAACATAAAAGGTTGATGACAGAGACAGCCAAAGTGCAGTGTTTGTGCAAAAAACGCATGCAAAAAAAATCACCATTACATTTGGCCAGGTGTTGTGACTAAGGGGCTTCACAAAAAGATGTGACATGGGCCTTTTGGAATACCCTAGGGTGTCTTCTTTTGAAAATGGTATGCCATGATGGGGTAATTTTCATTCCTGGGCTGCTATAATGTCTCAAAGTGGACATAGGCACAGAAAATTAAGGTGCCAAATTTCCATGCATAAAAACTGAAATGGGCAGACCCCATATTTGGCCCTGTAACTTCTGTAAACCCCATAAAACCTGTACATGGGGGGTACTGTTTTACTCGTAGGACCTTGAAAAACACTAATATGTGTGTTTTATAGAAGTAAAACATAAAAGCTTGATGACAGAAACAGCCAAAGTGCAGTGTTTGTGAAAAAAACGCATTAAAAATAAATGAGCACTACATTTGGCCAGATGTTATGCCTAAGGGGCTTCACAAAAAGATGTGAAATGGCCCTTTTGGAATACCCTAGGGTGTCTTCTTTTGAAAATGGTATGCCATGATGGGGTAATTTTCATTCCTGGGCTGCTATAATGTCTCAAAGAGGACATAGGCACAGAAAATTAAGGTGCCAAATTTCCATGCATAAAGACTGAAATGGGCAGACCCCATATTTGGCCCAGTAACTCCTGTAAACCCCGTGAAACCTGTACTTGGGGGGTACTGTTGTACTCGTAGGACATTGACAAACACAAATATGTGTGTTTTATAGCAGTAAAACATAAAAGCTTGATGACAGAAACAGCCAAAGTGCAGTGTTTGTGTAAAAAACGCATACAACAAAAATGACCACTACATTTGGCCAGGTGTTGTGACTAAGGGGCTTCACAAAAAGACGTGACATGGCCCTTTTGGAATACCCTAGGGTGTCTACTTTTGTAAATGGTATGCCATGATGGGGTCATTTTCATTCCTGGGCTGCTATAATGTATGAAAGGCAACTTAAGCCCAGAAAATGAATGTGCCAGATTTCTATGTAAATGGGTAGGCCGTATGTTGGGCCTTGTAAATTCCAGAAAACTCAGAAAACCTGTACATGGGGGGTATCGTTATACTCATGGGACATCGCTTAACACAAGTATGGGTGTTTTATTGCAGTAACATATATCAGGATGATGATATTCACAATAAAATCATTTGGAAAGCTTCAAATTTCTTAATTTCTCACACTTACTTTGATTTTTTTTATATAAAATTATAGTTGAGTAATAAATCTTTTATGCAAAAGAAAGCCCTATCTGTCCTCTAAAAAACAATATATAATTAGTGTGGGTGCACTTAATGTGAAAGGGGTAAATTATGGTTGAAAAGACATATAGCTGAAATTCAAGGTTTTGTTTACGTTCAGAACTTGAACAATTGCCTATGTCATGAAAGGGTTAAAAGAAGTGTTAATTACTTTGGATATTGAGGTAACCAGTCCTCTTGACATTCAGTCTAATAAACGTTTAAATGCTGTTTTTAAATCTCCTGTGGTTTCTCCAGGGGTTTTTCCTATTCCTGAGGCTATTTCTGATATGATTTCTAAAGGAATGGAATAAGCCAGGTACTTCTTTTATTCCTTCTTCAAGGTTTAAAAAATTGTATCCTTTACAAGCAAAATCTATAGAGTTTTGGGAAAAGATCCCCAAAGTTGATGGGGCTATTTCTACTCTTGCTAAACGTACCACTATTCCTATGGAAGATAGTACTTCCTTTAAGGATCCTTTAGATAGGAAGCTTGAATCTTATCTAAGGAAGGCCTATTTATATTCAGGTCATCTTCTTAGACCTGCAATTTCTTTGGCTGATGTTGCGGCTGCATCAACTTTCTGGTTGGAGAATTTAGCGCAACAGGAATTGGATTCTGACTTATCTAGCATTATTTGCTTTCTGCAATATGCTAATCATTTTATTTGTGATGCTATTTTTGATATTATCAAAATTGATGTTAGATCCATGTCTTTAGTTATTTTAGCTAGAAGAGCTTTGTGGCTTAATTCCTGGAATGCTGATATGACATCTAGATTACTATCTCTTTCTTACCAAGGTAATAATTTATTTGGGTCCCAGTTGGATTCTATTATTTCAACTGTTACTGGATAAAAAACCTAAGGGTAAATCTAAGGCTTCTAACGGTTTTAGTTCCTTTCGTCAGAATAAGGAACAAAAAATTCAATCCGTCCCCCAAGGAATCTGCCTCCAATTGGAAGCCTTCCTCAAATTGGAATAAATCCAAGCCTTTTAGGAAACCAAAGTCAGCCCCTAAGTCCGCATGAAGGTGCGGCCCTCATTCCAGCTCAGCTGGTAGGGGGCAGATTAAGGTTTTTCAAGGATATTTGGATAAAATCTGTTCAAAATCAATGGATTCAGAGCATTGTCTCTCAAGGGTATCGAATAGGATTCAGAGTAAGACCTCCTGTGAGAAGATTTTTTCTCTCACGTATCCCAGTAAATCCAGTAAAAGCTCAGGCTTTCCTGAAGTGTGTTTCAGACCTGGAGTTTTCAGGGGTAATCATGCCAGTTCCTCTTCTGGAACAAGGTTTGGGGTTTTATTAAAATCTATTCATTGTCCCAAAGAAGGAAAATTTATTCAGACCAGTTCTGGATCTGAAAATTTTGAATCGTTATGTAAGAGTACCAACTTTCAAGATGGTGACTATAAGGACTATTCTGCCTTTTGTTCAGCAAGGACATTATATGTCCACAATAGACTTGCAGGATGCATACCTTCATATTCCGATTCATCCAGAACATTATCAGTTTCTGAGATTCTTTTTTCTAGACAAGCATTTCCAATTTGTTGCTCTTCCATTTGGCCTAGCAACAGCTCCAATAATCTTTTCAAAGGTTCTGGGTGCCCTACTCTCTGTAATCAGAGAACAGGGTATTGCGGTGTTTCCTTATTTGGACGATATCTTGGTACTAGCTCAGTCTTTACGTTCTGCAGAATCTCACACAAATCAACTAGTGTTGTTTCTTCGGAAACATGGTTGGAGGATCAATTTACCAAAGAGTTTCTTGATTCCTCAGACAAGGGTCACCTGTTTAGGCTTCCAGATAGATTCAGTGTCCATGACTCTGTCTCTAACAGACAAGAGATGTTTAAAATTGGTTGCAGCCTGCCGGCACCTTCAGTCTCAGTCATTCCCTTCAGTGGCTATGTGCATGGAAGTTTTAGGTCTCATGACTGCAGCATCGGACGCGATCCCCTTTGCTCGTTTTCACATGAGACCTCTTCAGCTTTGTATGCTGAATCAATGGTGCAGGGATTATACAAAGATATCACAATTAATATCCTTAAATCCCAATGTACGACACTCTTTGACATGGTGGATAGATCACCATCGTTTAGTTCAAGGGGCTTCTTTTGTTCGGCCAACCTGGACTGTGTTCACAACAGATGCGAGTCTCTCAGGTTGGGGAGCTGTTTGGGGATCTCTGACAGCACAAGGGGTTTGGAAATCTCAAGAGGCGAGATTACCAATAAATATTTTTTCCGTGCAATTCTCAGAGCTCTTCAGTTTTGGCTTCTGTTAAAGAGAGAACCGTTCATTTGTTTTCAGACAGACAATATCACAACAGTGGCATATGTCAATCATCAGGGTGGGACTCACAGTCCCCAAGCTATGAAAGAAGTATCTCGAATACTTGTTTGGGCGGAATCCAGCTCCTGTCTAATCTCTGTGGTGCATATCCCAGGTGTAGACAATTGGGAAGCAGATTATCTCAGCTGCCAGATTTTACATCCAGGGGAGTGGTCTCTCCATCCAGATGTGTTTTCTCAGATTGTTCAGATGTGGGGTCTTCCAGAGATAGATCTCATGGCCTCTCATCTAAACAAGAAACTTCCCAGATACCTGTCCAGGTCCAGGGATGTTCAGACGGAAGCAGTGGATGCGCTGATACTTCCTTGGTGTTATCATCCTGCTTACATCTTCCTGCCTCTAGTTCTCCTTCCAAGAGTGATTTCCAAAATCATCATGGAACAATCATTTGTGTTGCTGGTGGCGCCAGCATGGCCACACAGGTTTTGGTATGCAGATCTGGTTCGGATGTCCAGTTGCCTGCCTTGGCCACTTCCGTTACGGCCAGACCTACTATCTCAAGGTCCGTTTTTCCATCAGGATCTCAAGTCATTAAATTTGAAGGTATGGAAATTGAACGCTTAGTTCTAAGTCATAGAGGTTTCTCTGACTCAGTGATTAATACTGTGTTACAAGCTCGTAAATCTGTCTCTAGAAAGATTTATTATAGAGTTTGGAAGACTTACATTTCATGGTGTTCTTCTCATAAATTTTCTTGGCATTCTTTTAGAATTCCTAGAATTTTACAGTTTCTTCAGGATGGTTTGGATAAGGGTTTGTCTGCAAGTTCCTTGAAAGGACAAATCTCCGCTCTTTTTGTTTTATTTCACAGAAAGATTGCTATACTTCCTGATATACACTGTTTTGTACAGGCTTTAGTTCGTATTAAGCCTGTCATTAAATCAATGTCTCCTCCTTGGAGTCTTAATTTGGTTCTGAAGGCTTTACAGGCTCCTCCATTTGAGCCTATGCATTATTTGGGCATTAAACTACTTTCTTGGAAAGTGTTGTTCCTTTTGGCCATCTCTTCTGCTAGACGAGTTTCTGAGTTATCTGCTCTTTCTTGTGAATCTCCTTTTATGATTTTTCATCAGGATAAGGCGGTTTTGCGGACTCTTTAGAATTTTTACCTAAGGTTGTGAATTCTAACAACATTAGTAGAGAAATTGTTGTCCCTTCCTTGTGTCCTAATCCTAAGAATCCTTTGGAAAGATCCTTTCATTCTTTGGATGTGGTGAGAGCTTTGAAATATTATGTTGAAGCTACTAAAGATTTCAGGAACACTTCTAGTCTATTTGTTATATTTTCTGGTCCTAGGAAAGGTCAGAAGGCCTCTGCTATTTCCTTGGCCTCTTGGTTAAAGCTTTTGATTCATCAAGCTTATTTGGAGTCGGGTCAAGCGCCGCCTCAGAGAATTACAGCTCATTCTACTAGATCAGTCTCCACTTTGTGGGCTTTTAAGAATGAAGCTTCAGTTGATCAGATTTGCAAAGCAGCAACTTGGTCCTCTTTGCATACATTTACTAAATTCTACCGTTTTGATGTATTTGCTTCTTTGGAAGCAGTTTTTGGTAGAAAAGTTCTTCAGGCAGCTGTTTCAGTTTGATTCTTCTGCTTTTGATTTAAGTTTTTTTCTTTCAAATGGAAATAAACTTATTTTTTTGGGTTGTGGACTATTTTTTTCAGCGGTATATGGCTGTTTTTATTTTATTCCCTCTCTCTCTAGTGACTCTTGAGTGGAGATCCACATCTTGGGTATTGATATCCCATATGTCATTAGCTCATGGACTCTTGCCAATTACATGAAAGAAAACATAATTTATGTAAGAACTTACCTGATAAATTCATTTCTTTCATATTGGCAAGAGTCCATGAGGCCCACCCTTTTTATGGTGGTTATGATTTTTTGTATAAAGCACAATTATTTCCAAATTTCCTTTGTTAATGCTTTCTACTCCTTTCTTTATCACCCCACTGCTTGGCTATTCGTTAAATTGAATTGTGGGTGTGGTGAGGGGTGTATTTATAGGCATTTTGAGGTTTGGGAAACTTTGCCCCTCCTGGTAGGATTGTATATCCCATATGTCACTAGCTCATGGACTCTTGCCAATATGAAAGAAATTAATTTATCAGGTAAGTTCTTACATAAATTATGTTTCTTTCATGTAATTAGCAAGAGTCCATGAGCTAGTGACGTATGGGATATACATTCCTACCAGGAGGGGCAAAGTTTCCCAAACCTTAAAATGCCTATAAATACACCCCTCACCACACCCACAATTCAGTTTTACAAACTTTGCCTCCCATGGAGGTGGTGAAGTAAGTTTGTGCTAGATTCTACGTTGATATGCGCTTTGCAGCAGGCTGAAGCCCGGTTTTCCCCTCAGAGTACAGTGAATGTCAGAAGGATGTGAAGAGAGTATTGCCTATTTGAATACAATGGTCTTCCTCTAGGGGATCTATTTCATAGGTTCTCTGTTATCGGTCGTAGAGATTTCTTCTCCTACCTCCCTTTTCAGATCGACGATATACTCTTATATACCATTACCTCTGCTGATTCTCGTTTCAGTACTGGTTTGGCTATCTACTATATGTAGATGAGTGTCTTGGGGTAAGTAAATCTTATTTCTATTTATGACACTCAAAGCTATGGTTGGGCACTTTATATGTAAAGTTCTAAATATATGTTTTATTTGCCATGATTCAGGTTAATAAGTATTCCTTCTTTCAGACTGTCAGTTTCATTATTTTTGGGAAAATGCATATGAATTAATATTTTTTCTTACCTTCAAAAATTTTTCAAATTGACTTTTTTCCTTGCGGGCTGTTAGGCTCGCGGGGGCAGAAAATGCTTCAATTTATTGCGTCATTCTTGGCGCAAACTTTTTTGGCGCAAAATTTCGTCATTTCCGGCGCCATAGTTGACGCCGGAAGTTTACACATGGTTGAGTCTTTTTTTGACGCATGTGTGTTACAAGCGTTTTTTTGCGCCAAAAAATGTGGGCGTAATTTTTGACGCCAAAAAATATGGGCGTCATACTTGGCGCCAAATAATGTGGGCGTCTTACTTGGCGCCAAAAAATGTGGGCGTCATACTTGGGGCCAGTTTTTTTCACATTATTTCAGTCTCACTTTTTTGTTGCTTCTGGTTGCTAGAGGCTTGTTTGTTTTGCATTTTTTCCCATTCCTGAAACTGTCATTTAAGGAATTTGATAATTTTGCTTTATATGTTGTTTTTTTCTATTACATATTGCAAGATATTTCAAGGGCTGTTCCTGTATCAGAGAATACTGAGGGATTCCTGATGACTGATATCAGTCCTACCAAAGCTAAGTTAATTTATTTTAATGTTATGAATGTTTATATTTAGCTATGGTTTGTAATAAGTTTTTTATGATAAACTTTTACATGCAGAGTCCATTAGTATTTATGCATTATCTATTGCTATTATTTTTACATCTTATGTGCAAGGTATATTTAAGAATTTATAAGAATATTTTTCTGATTCTAGTATAAAGGCTTTGTCTGCTATTCCGCCTTCTAATAAAATTTTTAGGTCTTTTTTAAACTTCTTATTTAGTTGATGAAGTTTCAAATGACCAACAACATACTGAATTATCCTTCTCTGATGGTGTATTTTCTCATTCAGAATATTCTTCATCAGATATTGACACTAACAAATCTACTTTTTTATTTTTAAATAGAGTACATTCGTTTTTTTGTTGAACAGGTGTTGATTATTTTGGATATTGAAGTAACTAGTTCTTTTGATTAAGACTAGCTAACATTTAAATTCTGCTTATTAACCTTCTGTGGTTTCTTCAGAGGTTTTTTTTCCAGTTCCTGATACTAGGGAATGGAATAGGCCGGGAATTTCTTTTATTCCTTCTTTAAGGTTTTTAATTATATCCTTTGCCGGCAGTTAGTTTTAAGTTTTGAGGAAGATCCCTCAAGTTAATGGGACTATCTCTACTCTTGCTAACATACTACTATTTCTATAGCAGATAGTATTTATTTTTTTTTCCTTGAGAAACTTGTATCTTATTTAAGGAAAATTATTTATTTTCAGGTACTTTTCTTAGACCTGTAATTTATTTGGCTGATGTTGCAACTGCTTCAGTTTTCTGGTTGGTTACTTTCGTGCAACAAGTATCGGATTATGATTTGTTTAGCATTGTTAAGTTGATCTACATGCTAATAATTTCATTTGTGCCGTCATGTTTTAGATATTTTCGCAAATGAGGTTTAATCTATGTTTTTAGCTATTTCAGCTAGAAGAACTTTATGATTTCAATCTTGGAATGCTAATTTGATTTCTAAATTCCATATTTCTTTTTTTCCAAGGTAATCAATTATTTGGTTCACAATTGGATTCAATTCTTCAACTCTTACTCTGGGCTACAAGATTGAGTTCTAAGGCTAAATATTAAGCTTTTCTTACTAAGGAACGGAATTCTAAATTCTTCCCCAAGTAACATGTTTATAATTGGAAGTTTTCTTCATTCAATTTAAGCCATTTAAAAAATCAAAGTCAGCTCCCCAATTTTGCATTTAGGTGCAGTTCTTATTCCAGCTTAGCTGGTAAGGGGCAGGTTAAGACTTTTTTAATAAATTTGTTTGGTTCAATTCGGTCCAAATTTCTTAGATTTGGATACAGAATTGGATTCAGAGTAAAACCGTCTGTGAGAAGTATTTTTTCTCTCTCTAACATTTTCCAGCTATTCCAGTAAGGCTCACACTTTCCTGAAGTGTGTTTCAGTCCTATATGTATTAGGTACTTGTGAAGCGTGGCTGGTCACCCGTTGGGGCTCAAGGCACTGTTCAGACCTGGAGTTTTCTGGGGTATTTATACCAGTTTTTTTTTAGGAACAGGATTTGGGGGTTTTATTCAAAACTATTCATTATTTCAAAGATAGAAAATCTTTTTGAATTGTCATATAAGTATACCATCTTTTAGAATGGAGTTTATATGGTCTATTCTGCCTTTTTGGTCAGTAATGGCATTATTTGTTTACAATAGCTACAATAGATGCATATCTTCATTTTCTGTTTTCATTCAGATTATTTTCATTTTCTGAGATTCTCTTTTTTTGACAAGCATTTCCAATTTGTTGCTTTTCCTTCTGGTCTAGCGACAGCTCTAAGAATCTTTTCAAGGTTCTCAGTGTTTCCTTATTGGACGGTCTCGTGGTACTGGCTCAGTCTTTTCGTTCTGCGGAATCTCATACGATTCAACAAGACATGGTTAGAGGATCTTTTTATCAAAAGCTCTTTGATTCCTCAGACAAGGGTCACCTTTTTTAGGTTTCCAGATAGATTGTGTCAATGTCTTTGTCTCTAGCAGACAAGTGACAATTTTTTTGGGTTCCGTTTGTCGGAACCTTCAGTCTCTATTATTTCCTTCACTTGCTATATGCATGGAAGTTTTAGGTACTATGGCTGCAGCATTGGATTCGATTCCCTTTGCTCATTTTCATAAGAAAACTTTCCAGTTTTTTATACTGAATTAATGGTGCAGGGATTCTAGGATATCACTTTTTATATCTTTGAATCTCAATGTTCAACTATCTTTGATTTGGTGGTTAGATCACTATCATATAGTTCTACGGGTCTCTTCGGTTCATTCAACCTGGACCATGATCACTACAGATGCAAGTCTTTTAGGTTGGGAGGCTGTCTGGAGATCTCTGTCAGCACAAGGGGTTTGGAAATCTCAGGAGGCGAGATTACCAATCGATATTTTGGAACTCCGTGCATTTTTTAGAGTTCTTCAGTTTTGGCTTCTTTTTGAAGAAAGAGACGTTATTGTTTTTCAGACAGATAATGTCATAACTGTGGCGTATGTCAACCATCAGGGTGGGACTCTCAGTCCTTAGGCTGTGAAAGAAGTATCTCAGATACTTGCTTGGGCTAAATCCAGCTCCTGTCTAATTTCTGTGGTCCTTTTCCCAGGTATAGACAATTGGGAAGCGGATTATCTCTGTCAATCAAGCTTTACATCCGGGAGAATGGTCTCTTTACCCAGATGTATTTTTTTAAAATTGTTCAGGGCTTCCAGAAATAGATTTGATGGCATCTCATCTAAACAAGGAACTTCCCAGGTGCCTATTCAGGTCCGGGGATCCTCTGGCGGAAGCAGTGTATGCATTGACACTTCCTTGGAGTTATCAATCTGCCTATATCTTTTTCGCCTCTGGTTCTTCTTTTTAGAGTGATTTTCAAAATCATCAGGGAGCAATCTTTTGTGTTGGTGGTGGCTCCAGCATGGCCACACAGATTTTGGTATATGGTTCTTGTTCGGATGTCCAGTTGCCAATCTTGGTCACTTCCATTAAGGCCAGACCTTATATCTTAACATTCATTTTATCCATCAGGAACTCAAATGATTAATTTGATGGTATCGAGATTTAACGCTTAGTACTTAGTCTTAGAAATTTCTCTGACTCAGTAATTAATACTATGTTGCAGGCTCATAAATCTGTGTCTAGTAAGATTTATTATCGAGTTTGAAAGATTTACATCTCTTGATGCTCTTCTCATAAATTTTAGAATTCCTAGGCTTTTATAGTTTCTTCAGGATGGTTTAGATAAGGGTTTTTGTCTGCAAGTTCCTTGCAAGGACAAATCTCTGTTTTTTTCTGTGCTGTTTTCACAGAAAAATTTGCTAATCTTTCTGTTATTCATTGTTTTGTTCAGGCTTTGGTTCGTATCAAGTCTGTCATTTAAGCCAATTTCTCCTCCTTGGAGTCTTAATTTGGTTCTTAAGGCTTTACAGGCTCTTCCGTTTGAGCATGTGCTTTCTTTGGACATTTAAATTACTTTCATTGAAAGTATTGTTCCTTTTAGACATCTCTTCAGCTAGAACAGTTTTTGAATTATCTGCTCTTTCTTGTGAGTCTCCTTTTTCTGATTTTTCATCAGGATAAGGTGGTTTTGCTGTCTTCTTTTCAATTTTTACCTAAAGTTGTGAATTTTTAACAACATTAGTAGAGGAATTATTGTCCCTTCCTTGTGTCCTAATACTAAGAATTCTTTGGAGAGATTCTTACATTCTTTGGATGAGGTAACAGTTTTGAAATTATGTTGAAGCTACTCAGATTTCAGAAAGACTTCAAGTCTATTTGTTATTTTTTCTGGCATTAGGAAAGGTCAGAAGGCATCTGTCATTTCATTGGCATCTTGGTTTAAGCTTTTTGATTCATCTTGCTTATTTGGAGTTGGGTTAATCCCCGCCTCAGAGGATTACGGCTCATTCTACTAGGTCAGTTTCTACTTCCTGGACTTTTAAGAATGAAGCTTCTGTTGATCAGATTTGCAAAGCAACGACTTGGTCTTCTTTGCATACTTTTACTAAATTCTACCATTTTGATGTTTTCTCTTCTTCAGAAGTAGTTTTTGGTAGAATAGTATTTCAGGCAGCTGTTTCAGTTTGATTCTTCTGCCTATAACTTCAGTTTTTTTCATTATAAAAATTGAAACTTTTGATTTGGGTAGTGGATTATTTTTTCTTGTCTTTATTTTATCCCTCCCTCTCTAGTGACTCTTGCGTGGAAGTTCCACATCTTGGGTATCTGCTATCCCATACGTCACTAGCTCATGGACTCTTGCTAATTACATGAAAGAAAACATAATTTATGTAAGAACTTACCTGATAAATTCATTTATTTCATATTAGCAAGAGTCCATGAGGCCCACCCTTTTTGTGGTGGTTATGATTTTTTTGTATAAAGCACAATTATTCCAATTCCTTATTTTTTTGATGCTTTCGCTCCTTTCTTATCACCCCACTTCTTGGCTATTCGTTAAACTGAATTGTGGGTGTGGTGAGGGGTGTATTTATAGGCATTTTAAGGTTTGGGAAACTTTGCCCCTCCTGGTAGGAATGTATATCCCATACGTCACTAGCTCAAGGACTCTTGCTAATATGAAAGAAATGAATTTATCAGGTAAGTTCTTACATAAATTATGTTTTTCCCTGTTGCGGTGGAGTTCCGGATCCTGAACATACTGCTCAGAGGGAGATAGTTTTTCTGTTCAGACAAGCACCTCAGCAGTTTCCTGCTGAGGGGTTTTGATAAATTGCAAAACTTATTTAAGCTGTTCTGCCCGATTTACAGCAATTTATGAAAAGAGGAAAAAAGTTACTCTTTTTAAAATTTAAAGTGACAGTATCGTTTTTGTATAGTTTGCATTTATTAAAAGATTAAAGGATTCTTTGGAAGCTCTTGGGTTTTTGTGAACCAGAATGGACCAAGAGGCTATGAAGAGGGTCTCTTCCTTTTGTGTTGTTACACAATGTTTAGCCACCAACTTTTTTACTGTTCCTCATGTATGGAATTTAATCCTTAGGGATAGTCCTTTTTTCAGAGACAACATTTTCCAAAGAGGTTGTTCAGAAATTGAATTACAAGGTTCAATATATATAATTTTCTCCTTTGGAGTCCCAAATTTTATTGCCCTCACATGAAGTGCCCTGCGCTTCCTCTATAACTTATTTGAGTTACTTTACTAGACTTCGCGCTTCTCATGTGTTCTAATGCGTTATCTGCTTTCCCAATAACATTCAGCAAGAGAGGTCTCTAACACAGTGTAATTCTTCTTGTTGATGCGGAAGTTGTATCTTTCAAGTTTAAGCCACATCACCTCTGTCTGTTACTCAAGGAGGTTTTAGCTACATTGGACTACAGCGACTCCTCAGTCATAATTTAAAAAAAAAAAAAAAAGTTTTTTGTACACCAGGGCTTACAATGACAGCCATCTGTGTACACTGCTACCGTCACTAGGTGGCAGCATATTGGTTGAGGCCTGATGCTATCAGGACAGAAATTCAGGATAGGATAAAAGCCCTTAAGCTGGCTAATTCCTTTATTACGGATACTTCCCTTCAAGTTATCAAAGCCGGGAGCAAAGATTTTGGGTTTCTCTATCTAGCTCGCAGAGCCTTATGGTTAAGGCTTTGGTCTGCAGGTGTGTCTTCTAAGTCTAAGTTTCTGTACCTTATCAGATAGCTCAGCATGCTAAGGCACTGTGGATAAGTTCTGTAGCGACCCAAGGGTTGCAGGTTCAGTTCCCGGCGAAGTCCACTCAACATTTCATGCGGCGCCTTGAGACCCTTACGGGTGATTAGCCATACTTTCCAAGTACCCCATACATACATACATAATTTTTAGCTATTCCTTACAAGGGGAAGACCTTGTTTGGACCTGGCCTGTGGGAGATTATCTCTGACATCACGGGAGGTAAGGGTCTCCTCCCTCACGATAGAGAAGAGGATGACAGAGCAATTTTCGTTCCTTTCAAAATTTCAAGGGAAATTCTCTCTCTACTACCTCCAAACAGGAACAGATTAAACCTGCATAGATACCCAATCAATCTTGGAATAAGGGAAAACAATACAAAAAGCCTGCTGTTGATTCAAGGACAGCATGAAGGGCATGCCCCCGATTCTGGACCGGATCTTGTAGGGGGCAGACTTTCCCTCTTCGCTCAGGCTTGGGTTCGAGAGGTTCAGGATCCCTGGGCAATAGAGATAGTGTTCCAGGGATACAGGTTAGAGTTCAAAAGTTTTCCTCCCAGAGGCAGGTTTCTGTTTCCAGGATTGTCTGCAGACAAGACAAAAAGAGAGGCATTCTTACACTGTGTAGGAGAACTTTCCGTCCTGGGAGTGATCATTCCTGTTCCGCTACAAGAACAGGGTTTGGGATTTTATTTCAATCTGTTCATGGTTCCCAAAAAAAGAGGGAACCTTAAAGGCAATTTTGGATCTCAAGAGTCTAAACTATTTTCTCTGAGTGTTGTCCTTCAAGATGGAAGCTATTCGTTCCATTCTCCCATTGATCCAAGAGGGTAAATTTATGACAACATTGGATTTAAATGGCGCGTACCTGCATGTTCCCATTTACAGGGATCATCACAAGTTCCTAAGGTTTGCTTTCTGGACAAACGCTTCCAGTTAGTGACTACAACTCCCAGAATTTTCACAAGGGTTTTGGGATCACTGTTTGCTGTGCTTCGGTTAAGCATGCTCAAGCAACGGAACGGAGATTATGCGGACTTGTCTCCTCGAATAGGACCAGGAGACAAGGGATTTGCTTCAATAGTGGTTGTCTCTGGATCATCCTTCCCAGGGTACCTGCTTTCGCAACAGACACCAGCTTTATAGGATAGGGAGCAGTCTGGGGCTCCCTAAAGGCTCAGGGAGTTTGGACTCAGTCAGAGTCTGTTCTACCTATAAACTTTCTGGAGCTAAGAGCGATCTTCAAGTCTCTTCTGGCCTGGCCCAGGTTTCAGTCGGACAATATACCTTCTGTGGCTTACATCAATCATCAGGGAGGAACGAGGAGTTCCTTAGCAATGACAGAGGTAACCAGAAATAATGGGCCCATTCCTGTTGCCTGTCGACGACCCACATCCCAGGGGTGGACTATTGGGAGGCGGACTTCCTGAGCAGGCAGAGCTTTCATCCGGGGGAGTGGGAACTCCATCTGGAAGTGTTCTCCAGCCTGATTCTCAGTTGGGTTTAGCCGGAATTAGATCTCTTGGCATCCCGACAAAATGCCACGCTCCAGAGATTTGGGTTGAGGTCCAGGGATTCCTAGGCAGAACTGTTAGATGCTTTGACGGTTCCTTGGACCTGTACTCTAGCATATCTATTTCCTCCATTTGCGCTTCTTCCTCGGGTCATTGCTCGAATCAAGCAGGAGAGGGCATCGGTGATCCTCATTGCTCCTGCTTGGCTTCACAGAATTTGGTATGCAGATCTGGTGAACATGTCATTTCTGCAGCCTTGGAGACTTTCGTTGAGGAAGGTCCTTTTAATTCAAGGGCCATTTCTTCTCCATATCTAATTCCTCTGAAGCTGACTGCTTGGAGATTGAATGTTTAATTTTCTCCAAGTGGGGCTTTCTGACTCAGTCATAGTGACCATGATTCAGGCTCGTAAGCCTGTAACTAGTAAGATTGCCATAAGATATGGCGTACATATCTCTATTGGTGTGAATCCAAGAGCTACTCATGGAGTAGAGTTAGGATCCCTAGAATTTTGTCTTTTCTCCAAGAAGGTTTGGAGAAAGGCTTATCGTCTAGTTCCATAAGGGGTCAAATCTGAGCCTTATCTATTTGGTTGCACAAACATCTGGCGGATGTTCCAGATGTGCATTCTTTTTGTCAGGCCTTAGTCAGGATCAAGCCTGTATTTAAAACAATTACTCCTCCATGGAGTCTGCATTTCGTTCTCATAGTTCTTCAGGGGGCTCCATTTGCGTTTATGTATTCCTTAGATATTAAGTTGTTATCTTGGGAAGTTTTATTTCTTGTTGCTATTTCTTCTGCTCGGAGAGTGTAAGAGCTTTTAGCATTACAGTACGAGTCTCCTTATCTTATTTTCCATTCAGATAAGGTAATTTTTCCTACTAAATTAGGATTTCTTCTTAAAGTTGTTCCTGATCAAAACATTAATCAGGCGATTGTTGTTCCTTCCTTGTGTCCTAATCCTTCTTCTCAAAAGGGAAGACTTCTGCACAATTTGGACGTGGTCCGTGTTTTAAAGTTTTACCTGCAAGCGACTAAGGACTTTCGCAAACGACTATGGACTATTGTCAGTCTTTTTCCTTGTTTGTGGTTTTCTCAGGAAAACGTAAGGGACAGAAAGCTACGACTACTTCTCTTTCTTTCTGGCTGAGGAGTATCATACATTTACCATTTGAGACTGCTAGACTGCAGCCTCTAGAGAGGGTTATGGCTCATTCCACCAGGGTTGTTGCTTCCTCATGGGCATTCAAAGAGGAAGCTTCTTTGGAACAGATTTGCAAGGCTGCAATTTGGTCCTCTCTTCACACTTTTTCAAAGTTCTACAAATTTGACATTTTTGCCTCGGCTGAGTCCGCTTTTGGGAGACAGGTTCTTCAAGCAGTAGTGCCTTCCGTTTAGGTTCCCTGTCTTGTCCCTCCCGTATCATCTGTGTCCTCTAGCTTGGGTATTGAATCCCTTAGTAATTATCATGATCCGTGGACTCATCGTGTCTTAAAAAAGAAAAGAAAATGTATGCTTACCTGATAATAAAAAAAATTTTTTGACACGATGAGTCCATGGCCTGCCCTGTTCTTTTAGACAGGTCGTGGGTTATTATAAACTTCAGACACCTCTGCACCTTGGCTTTTCCTTTCTCTTCCTAACTTCGGTCGAATGACTGGAGTGGGAGGGAAGGGAGGAGCTATTTAACAGCTCTGCTGTGGTGCTCTTTGCTGCCTCCTGCTGACCAGGAGGTGAATATCCCATTAGTAATTATGATGCTCCATGGACTCATCGTGTCAAAAAAGAAATAAATTTATCAGGTAAGCATAAATTTTCTTTTTCCCTTCATTTTTTAACCATTTTCCCCCCTCCTTTCTCCCTCTGTTTGACTATTTCTTTATTATTTATTTTTCCTTTCCAGACTTGTTTTCCCTTCAGTTTACCTCAGGTTTCAGTTAGAGCGTTTCATCCTCTACCCTCAACTTCTCTCCCCTCTCACACATCACATGCACAGCACCATGTTTAGTCAGTCCTTCCCACAATTCGTTTCCCACCCTTTCTTCCTGCCCACATCTTGTGGGTTCCCTTCAAGGGAAAGTGCCGATTATTGGCAAGATTACAAGTGGAGAGCTAATTTATGTTGCGCCCCGTTTGCGGGTGCGCAATAAATAACCAGCCATTACAAGTGACTGGTTATTGCTACTGCGAGCTTTGTTTAATTTTCTAAAAGTGGCCCAAATGCCCTCAAAATAGAGGGTATTATAGTTTGTTTGTTTTTTCAAAAAAGTAACATTTTTTTAAAATAAAAAAACTGCACAAGGCAGTTTTAAAGGGTTAAAGTTGGCAGGTGTGGGGTGTTAGAAAAAAACGGCACTGAAAAGTGCCTTTATATTGCGGTCTATGGGAACTGTGTGTTCCCAGTAAATCTATATGTATATGCTTATATACATATATATTTATGTGTTAATATGTGTACATACACATATTAACACATAAATATATATGTATATATTCATATACATATATATTTACACTTTGCTGCCATCGCTGTGCAAGGTTCTCATGTCCTGTCTCACAGCATGACAACGAGGTTTCCATAGGAGCCTATGGAAGTGCGCTCTCGTGAGTGCAATGCTTCCCAGCTGCTGTCAACTTGTAATACCAGCGCTCATTACCCAGTGGAGCGCTAATATCGCTTTCACAAAAGTAAAATTTAGCGCACCACTTGTAATCTGGCCCTATATGGATCATTATATTTGTTCTTCACTCAGTACATTCCAAATTAAGCACTGAATGTCCCAAACCCACCCTCCCTAATAATGCCACCACTATCCCCTAAATTGACCCAGATATTATGAATTTTTTAGGTTCACAGGGAGCAAACCTTAAAGGGATACTGAACCCACATTTTTTCTTTTGTGATTCAGATAGAGCATGCAATGTTAAGCAACTTTCTAATTTACTCCTATTATCAATTTTTCTTCATTCTCTTGCTATCTTTATTTGAAAAAGAAGGCATCTAAGCTAAGAAGCCAGCAAAATTTTTGGTTCAGTACCCTGGACAGCACTTGTTTAATGGTGGGTGAATTTATCCACCAATCAGCAAGAACAACCCAGGTTGTTCACAAAAAATGGGCCGGCATCTAAACTTACATTCTTGCTTTTCAAATAAAGATACCAAGAGAATGAAGAAAATTTGATAATAGGAGTAAATTAGAAAGTTGCTTAAAATTGCATGCTCTATCTGAATCACGAAAGAAAAAAATTGGGTTCACTGTCCCTTTAAGAGAGGCTCTGACAGACTTCTACGAGCCTGTCAAGATAAATTACTTGACACTAAAGGCCCAATAGCAAAGATTTTTCATCTTACAGAGGAAGCCGTTCCTAATAATCCCACCCTAGACCCTTTTACCATCAGGGAATGGATATTAACATCCATCGCTTTCATGGACAATGCTAATGAAGTAATTGTGGCTGAGAGGAGAAGGAACATTATACACAGATAACAGTTGTGATGAGCAATAGACAACACCTAATCACAATGTCCAATAGGAGAGAAGTCACCTGGTGTGACCAATAGAAAATGTGTTAGTATTTTAAATAGAGGAAAGGAGTTTAGATCCCTATGCTATGACTACGGCCTATGCCGAAACGCGTAAGCCGGATCTGTTCGTTCCTTCTCTCTATGGCTTATAGATATTGCATTGTAAGTTAAAAATTACCAAGTTTTTAATTATGTGCTGGAAATTAAAGTTTTATCAACCAAGGTCGAATCGTCCTGATTGGTGCTCCTTAACAAACTTGCTTATTCCATATCAATGAAAACATTTCTAAACAAATCAATTATGTGAAAATAATAATAAAAAGTATATAGTAAAAAATATATAAGTCCCAAAAGGTATTCTTCCTTAGGCTGCTCTTTTACCAAACAGCGGGTTAACTTATTCTGTGGAGCATACGAACTGTGGAAATATAAAACCAGAGAGGGCGCCTCTATGGTACAATATTGCAGGATACCTTTGAACACACAAAACAAATATATATCTGAACTACTACTGATTGTGCTCAAGGGCAGGGCATTCCTCTCCTTTTGTATAACTAAATTATTGCATACAACTGTAATGTACCCCTACTGTACTCGTTTGTGTATGTAATGCATCCCTGTATTTTTTTATAATTACTTGTATAGCGCTGTGAAATCTGCTGGCGCTTTATAAATATCTGATAATAATAATAATAATGCTCACGAACAATTTGCACAATTTCACACAAATCTTATAGAGAACCTAGGATTTCTCATAAACAAAGATAAATCAGTCCTTTCCCCTACTCAGAATTTAATCTTCCTAGACTTCCAGATAGAAACTCGATTCTCCATCCTCCGTCTCCCAAAAGACAAAATTCACACAAAAAACTCCCTGATTTTAAAACCAAAAACCTTATTTTCCTCTGAGATTCTTCAGATCATTGGGTTACTCTCATCCTCAATCCAAGCCATCTTTCCTGCCCCTCTACACGTTGTGCCTTAAAACGCCTCAGTTTCTTTTCTTCACAAATGACTCTCCTACTCTCACCCCATCTCCTTCTCCCTAGAAGCCGTAAAGAACTCCTTTGGTGGATTGCTCACATGGATACCTGACCTCATAGTCAAAGCAGACGCAAGCAACTCAGGTCGGGGAGCACATTGTGGTCCTCTTATCACCAGCGGGAAATGGACAAATGTAAAGACAAATCTTTACATCAACTTCAAGGAACTTCATGTGGGTTCTATTGCAATAAAGAGTTTTGGCCGAAATACTTCTCCTACTTTGGCTATTCTCTGCATGGGCAACATTTCCCCCATTAGATACTTGAACCATTTGGAGGGTATCAAATCAAAAACCCTTTCCGATATAAGAAAATATTTTGTTCACCATTGCTTGGAGAACAATATTAACATTAAAGCAGAATACTTACCTGGCCTTCCAAATTACACAGCGGACTGGGGATCTCGTCATCTCCAGGACTCCAACGATTTGAAGTTACTTCCCAAAGTCTTCACCTCCAGATCCAACTTCCAAATGAAATCCTACTTCAGTTGCCATCCAGATCCGGAAGCTGCTGTGGTAGACGCCTTTCTTCAGACTTGGTTCAGTCACTGAACTTATGCTTTCCCCCCTTTCTCTATGACTCCCACAACCTTTACCCATCTCTGCAGATATCAAATTTTAACTTCTCCTCATAACTCCTCTTTGGCCAGCTCATGTTATCCCTCTCTGCTAGAACTTTCCTTCCTTCTCCCGCTCTTAATTCATCCCCTTCCAAATTTTCTTGTAGACCCATTAGACAACCCCCACACTTTTGTTCTAGAGGGCTCTCTCAATCTTGTAGCTTGAGGAATTTCAGGGGCTCTCTTCAATGACATTTTCGGAGAGATCTCACTCTCTCCTACAAGAGTCATTGGCTCCAGGTACAATTAAAACATATCTCTCAGCCTGGTCAAAATGTCTGACTGGTACACACAAAGGAACATGAATACATTTTTAGCCTCTCTAATCCACGTTAAAAATTACCTATCTTCCATTTTCGATGATGGCATTGCTTATCCCGCTATCAATCTTGCTCGCTCAGCCATTTCAACAGGTCATAACTTTAGCAATGACATTCCTATAGGTCGTTATCCCTATATTTTCCTCCTCCAAATACTCCTTTTTCTGGGATGTGGACCTTGTTATCTCTTTCCTTTCTAATTGGCTTACTAATTCTAATCTTTCCCTGAAACAGCTTTCTGCAAAATTAGCTACTTGTATCTGTCTTTTTTTTTTCTTTTCGTAGAGTTTCTGATGTCTAGGCTATACACTTTAACTCTAAAATATTATCCCCTTTTGGTGTTACTTTCCTTTTGTCTTGTAGGATTAAATGTCTTTTTAAATCCATCTTTTATCTTTTTTTTCCCTGACCAACCTAATCTCTGTGTGGCCAATTGTCTTAAAAAATAGGTATCTAGAACCTCCTCCCTTAGATCTCCTTCCTCCTCCCAATTACTTATATCAACTGTAACTTCCACTACCATAGCTAGATGGGTAGAATGGATCTTACACTTACACAGCTGGTGTAGAGGAATCTTTTTGGGCTCATAGGAACTTTCGCTTTTTAAAAGGCCTTTTTTTGAAATCCTCTACCCTTCAAACCATTTTGAATGCAGCAGATTGGTCCTCAAATTCAAACCAATCTCTAATGCTGCTTATTCTTTAGTGCACTGATCCATTTTGCTTTAAACTAGCAAAATATGAGTCTCTGTGATTGAAATAAAATTCAGATTATCCTAGTTTCATGAAGGTATCATTTAGATTTTATTAAAGACACAAAGACGTATAGTTTCCCACCCTTCTCCTACTCTAGATCTTATTTTAATTTCTTCTTGTTCATTTTATTATTTATTTCCTTCATGAAACTAGGATAATCAGAATTATACTGGAGTATACTATATACTGAATATACAACAGTGGTAATATTTAGCATTCAATAACTAATCTTATTTACATTTACAGTTCTCTTCATTGCCTAATCAGAAATCTAAAGTTAATTAAGTGGGTGTTTTGTAACTAATTATATACGCCCAACTTTAACCATAATTCTGGACGTTTAAGTGGGCTAATAATTATTTAATGGTTAAAAAGCCATAAAAACATAAACTTTTTCTTTCATGATTCAAATAGAGAATAAAATTTACTTCTTTTATAAAATTTACTTTGTTCTCTTGGACTCCTTTTTTGGAGGCATACAGCGGGCACGTATTTGAAGCAATATATCTCAGTACTATTAACAGTGTTATACATTTGAAAAAGCACTAGGCGGCAGCAGTGTTTCCTGTCATGTAGTTCTCCAGATGTGCCGGCTACCTATCTAGAACAAAGCATATTTGCTAAAATAAGAAATTTGGCAACTTTTTAAAAGTTGTACATTCTGTCTAAATCATGAAAGAAAAAAACTTGGGTTTCATGATTAAATAACTGTGTGTGATATGAATGAAAATATAATGAGAAATAGGGTTAATGGTTTAGAAACCCAATCTACACCAGACATTTATTGATATAAATTCCCCTTACCTCGGGCTCTGGCTCTGGCAATGGAGCAGTTTTTGATGCAGATTTAACCGTTTTTGCACGAACACTTTTTTGGTCGGTGTTTGGTGTTTCTGCCAAAGTAGGGTATAACATGTCATCATTAACACAAAGGATAGTCCCACAGAGCTTTAATGTACTAAACAAATTCTGCCACATCTTCCTTCAATCTACTGACCTCCAGGTAGAATAAATTAGTTCCTGACACAATATTTATGTTTAACGCAGCTTCGCTCTGCACACTCCCCAGATATCTAGAACTTACTAGTAGGATGCCTTTTAATAAATATTCGGAAAAGCCTTAATCACTTTCATAAACTGAGTCAGTAAGTCTAGTGTAATACACTGAGTGTTCTTAGAAACAGAAGATAATAAGCATCCCGAGCTTATTTAACTAGACATAATCAATCCTAATGAGCTTATCCTATAAATTATATATATATATTCTATATTGTAATCATTAAAGAAGCAATCAACTTTAATATCATTCTACAGTCTATTAAGCCAGATACATTTGTAATAGAAGTATAATTAGAAGGTAATAATAATACCAACATGTCTTTACAATATTCTTTTTATCTCTACAAGAACAGGAAATGCAACCTTCTCTGACAACAGTTTCTCTCCAAGTTAATATTTATGAAGCATCCCATACCCCCATGGTCAAAAAGCAGACGTTGGCACTTTTAATTAAAGATAAATCATAGGGCCTGGTAATCAAAAACTCACGGGCATGAAGAGAAATTACACAAGATCTTGTATTATAATGTAGGAGTCTCTCACATACAGAACCTTGCATAGTACGATAAACATCTCTGAAGGTAAATTTTGAGTTTTTAAAATGTTTGAGGGACCCCGTCGTACTGACGAGAATATTTAGATCATCTCGCCTGAGCGGAGAATTTAAGTTTATCAGGCCCTTAGTCTCTGGTACTCTCAATATCAAACAGAAGAGAGAAACGTTATATATTTGTGTATAAGACACTACAAGATTAAACTCTATAATGTTCTATCCATGCTTATGCAGAGTACAATTTAAAATATTAGTATGAAAAAGGTTAAGTTAAAGCTGTTTCTTTTGATGTTGACAATAAAGCTGACTGATAAGACCAACTCTCTCTTTCATACTATGTAGTACATGTTAAATCTTCTTTTTTGGGTGCATTAGAGAGATATAAGTACTTTCATGTCCCTTTCATTACATACTTAGAAAAGCTGCATTTTATACTAATCATTGTACTGCTCTTTTATTTTGTCTTTATTGGGAGCTTCATATTGTCATTTTAACAACTTGTCTAATTATGAGAATATATATTTAAATATCACATTATCTATTCACATTTGGAACTGTCACTTACGTTTCTTTGCTTTAGGGTCCTCTTTTTTGTTGGGCAGGTTGTTGGCTGTTGACTTGTCTTCTTTTTTCTGTTGCTCCTGTGAACACTATGATTTCAGACTTTCTACCAATTGTAAATATATTTTTATAACATAATCCTGGTGACATGTCATCTCCCCCTCCCCCCATTCTGCAGATTACCTCCTAACCATTATGTTCAAGTAAGTGCTTATTTTACTCTAAAAATCCCATACCGAATGTCATACGGTTTCAAAGTATGTTGGAGCTTTACAAATAAATACAAATTAGCAACACTTAAAGCTCTGTTGAATGTAGGATAGTTTACAGAGCAGAACTAAAGGTTAGCCAGAATTTAGTGCTGGAATGGTGTAAAGTGCCAAGCTTGAGGACATGCAAACAGATCAGATAATACAGCTCTAAGTTTTATTTTTACCAAGAGTAAGTTGCATAATAATCAAAACATAGCATTTTACAGATTTTAGTTTGGGCTCTACTTTTTCTATCAATAGATTAGTCATAAAATAATAGCAATACGTCAAAACAGAGTGAATTCTGAGGCAAGGTATAAATAGTGCCTCTGACCTCTCCCACATATAAAGCTACTACAGTCACACTACGAGTTAATCAGGCACTGGGATACATTTTGGTGGTTAGAAAGCTGGAGGAAGAGGTTGCATGTGGTATTTTTCCATCTTACCTTGTCTTTCTTCTTTTGGGAACTCTTACTTGGTTTTGCTTGTGCTTTGTCATTAACCATGTTACTTTGGTGGCTTTGTGATCGCTCACTTTTGGAGTCTTTGCGCCGTGATTTGACTGGCTATGAAGAAGAATGTTAGGTAAATGCTGCAGCATAATTTGTATGTACATGGGAGGTATTCAGTTGTTATCTTTTCTCTCTATCTCACATTTCATCTCTATGGTAAGAAATGGAGGGCTGCTGTGTGCTTTGCTCTCTACGTCTTCCTCCTCTCTGAGTGTCCCAGCTGTCTCATCTCATTACATAGATTTGCAGCCTGCAATATTCTTGTCAGTTAATTAAATGTTTAACCATTGAGTGAGGACTCATTGTTTCTCTAGTCTCTTGGTGCAACTATACCCTGTTTCAACCTTTCATGCTGTTTCATTTAAGCATAACAAGGGTTATGGACCTTTGAAAGCACAGAGAAAAATGACCACATTTACTGGATCTTTGACAGTTATGTGGTCTGCTGAGCTTGTTCTTACATGCACAAAATATTTAGTATGGAAGTTCTGCATGCAGTATGTACTTGTCAGGAAGGATCTCCTGTAGATAATGGAAGAGTCCTTAGCAGCAGATGAAAGAGAAGGAATCCAGTGGTTTTTGGATGGACTGATTCTCAGTGAGCTGAAATCTCCACTTTTATGGATAACAGCTAATTATGCTATGTAAGACATTTTATAATAAAAGTATACATTAAATACATTATTTATCCTGTAAAATTGGCTAACAAAGCATCGCAATCTAATATTTAAGTTAACCGATCACTTAGACTCTACTGTCAAAAAAACTGATTAGGAAAATAAGTTGATACTAATCGTATCCAGGCTATAAGAAAACTATAATTTATGAATTTATGCCCTGGAATCTTGGGAAAAAAAGAGGCATCAGAAGATGAAACACAGGCATCCCCTGTAAAAAGACTGCCCTTCAAAACGCAGAAACAAATCTACCTATCTCAAGGCAGAGAGAATCCATTTGCACATAATGGTAAAAGCTGTTTTATCTGTGGAGAGGACACACATCTTGCAAGTATTCCATGGAAAGAGGTGAAAATGGCAATAAAAAGCAACACAATGACAGCAGAGAACACACTGATTGTGTGGAACATCTAACTGGAACGTTAGACTTGTGATTTAAGCTGGAGCTATGAATCTTCCTGTAGGGGCATTTGTAACACTGCTAGACCTTTGTATGACATCTCTAAAATAGGGGCATTCTGTATGGTGACTAAGCTTATGTATTATGAGGTTTTTATTGAATGTAATTGTAATATTATTTTAATAATTCATTTGTATATTTTATCATTTGTTATTAAAAGGACAAGGAAAATTAAATTAAACTTTCATGATTCGGATAGAGATGCAATTTTAAAAACGTACTAATTCATTTGATTATCAAATTTGCTCTTTTGGTATCCTTCGTTGAAGAGTAACTTAGGAAGCCAGTAGTGTGTACGTATCTTGTATCTTTAACACTCTATAGCAGCAAAGCTTGCAACAATATTTGTAGAAATGATATACACTGTTGTACAGTTTGTGGAACATTTGTGTGAATGTCAAACCACTGCCCTTTGTTTTATCATTTCTCTATTCTCCCCCCGCCCCGGTGTCAACTTTCCATCTATTAAAGGGACAGTAAAGTAAACATTAAAAGAACATAAACCCTTTTTTTCTTTCATGCTTCAGATAGAGCATTACATTTTAAACAAATTTCCAATTTGCTTCTTTTATTAAATGTGCTTCATTCACTTTGTATCCTTTGTTGAAGGAGCAGCCATGCACTACTGGGGGCTAGCTGAGCACATTGGGTGAGTCAATGACAAGAAGTATATATGTGCAGCCACCAATCAGCAGCTGTCTCCCAGTAGTGAATTGCTGCTCCTGAACCTACCTAGGTGTGATTTTCAACAAAGGATACCAAGAGATCAAAGCAAATTAGATAACAGAAATAAATGGGAAAGTTGATTGAAATGGCCTGTGTTATCTGAGTTATGAAAGTTTAATTTTAGCTTTAGTTTCTCTAAAAGGATAGCAGGAAATTAAGTAATGGAAATAAATTGGAAATCTGTTTAAAACGGCATGCTCTTAGTCTTTCTCAATCTTGAAAGTTTTAATTTGACTTCTGTGTCCCTTTAAAGCAAAAACTGATTACAGAAAAACAGTCTAGATCTAGGAACACTAATTGCTTGTGTGCACTCATCTTAGCAAACAAGCCACACCTGTAAAAACTGTATATTCCATATCCAGGGTGGCCAAATGGCAGCCCAGGGTCCACATGTGGCCCTCTACACTAGTTTTTGTGGCCTTTAGAAAAAAGTAGAACCAAGAATGTGTGTCATAGTTTTTGTTGATTTAGGAAAAAATAAAACGTAAAGGAATAGTAAACACCAAAAACGTTATTGTTTAAAAAGATAGATATTCCCTTTATTTACAATTCCCTAGTTTTGCATAACCAACACTGTTATAGAAATATATATTTTACCTCTGTAATTACCTTGTATCTAAGCTTCTGCAGACTGCCTCCTTATCTCAGATCTTTTGACAGACTTACATTTCAGACAATTAGTGCTGACTCTTAAATAACTTCACGTGCATGAGCACAATGTTATTTATATGAAACACATGAACTAACATCCTCTAGCTGTAAAAAACTGTCAAATGCATTTAGATAAGAGGCGGCCTTCAAGGGCTTAGAAATTAGCATATGAACTTCCCTAGGTTTAGCTTTAAACTAAGAATACCAAGAGAATAAAGCAAATTTGATGATAAAAGTAAAATAGAAAGTTGTTTAAAATTACATGCCCTATCTGAATCATAAATGTTTAATTTGGACTTTACTATCCCTTTAAAGGGGTCGATCCGATAAAAATCGTCGCCCGCAAAAGCCGGCGACGCCAATATTTACGCTGGTTTGGTATCACATATACGGCGTAACCTAGAAGTTACGCCCGTATATTTCTGCCGTCGCCCGTAGTTTTTTGGGCCATAGGCAGGTATACCAAACCAGCGCAGTTTGGTATCCAATATGCAGCGTAAGGACTTACGTGGCGAAAATGGAGAAATCTTACTCCATTTTCACCTCGCCACAAAAAGCAGCCGTAAGAAGCCTTACGCTGACTATTGGAGCCCCGTAACTCCCTAAACTAGCTAGAAAATAAACCTAACACCTAACGCATGCGCAATGTCTATCTACCTGTCAACAGCGATCCCCCCCCCCCCCGAAATCCCTAATAAAGTTATTAACCCCTAAACCGCCGCTCCCGGACCCCGCCGCCATCTTCATAAACTAACCCCCTACTGTGAGCCCCTAAAACCGCTGCCATCTACCTTATCTATCCCCTAATCTGACCCCTTACACCGCCGCCACCTATATAAAAATTATTAACCCCTAATCTAATCCCCCTATACCGCCGCCAGCTATATCAATATTATTAACCCTTAATGTAAACCCCTTACACCGCCGCCATCTCTATTAAAATTATTAACCCCTAATTTAATCTACCTACCCCGCCGCCAGCTATATTATCTATATTAACCCTAAGTATATTATAGTTAATATAGTTATTACATTATATATATTAACTATATTAACCCTAATTATATTAGGGTTAATATAGTTACTATAGTATTTATATTAACTATATTAACTCTATCTAACCCTAACACCCCTAACTAAATTTATATTAAATTAATCTAATTCATATTATAAACTAAAATATTCCGGGGCGGAGCCTGGCCACGCAGGGAAATGGCCGCACATTAGAAAGGCTCTTAATACCCACATAGGCAAGCAATGATATAACCCAGCATTTCCGTCATTCCCACAACCAGAAATCACACAGATATCCTGAGGCTGTGGAGGAGATCCCTTTGACACGGAGTAAGGAGAGTGAATACACCGGAGGAATAACAACCTGCTACTTGATTGTCTGGGGCCTTACTCAACCGCCGCATCTGAAGCCTGATTGTGTATGAGACCCTGCAAAATCAGCACACAAGAGGGATCGCTACGCCTTGGCGGCTTTGAAACTTACCGACCGCTGCCATCCACGAACGGAACTGTCTGCCGCCTAGGGAAGATCCGACCACATAACTGAGATACAGCTTGCCGGGAGGTGAGACGGGCCCCGCCGGTGCTGCGCCACATTCAAATAACTGACAGACTGCACCGGATCACTCAGGGACACCAGTAAGCTAGACCCGCTGATCCCCTTACGCTCACAACACAGTGCCTCAGTCTGATCCCCTTCTCCTTCTGAACAGTCAGGCGGATACACCGCTTGCAGGGGTTATCTTGCAACGGGTCCCTTGGGCCCAGCCTTCAACCGGAGCGCGGGAGGTGCACTGAGGGAACATAGTAAATAATATAGTAGTATAACAGACACCAAAATACAGGGGCAGGCTCCGGAATTAAATCTACACAATTGGGGGCAACTCCTCTACAATAGTTCCCTGAGTTTAATAATCTTGCAGATAGGCCCAAGGAGCTATTTTTCAAAAATAAAGGAGGAGGGTCTGGGTTTTGTGTTAAGTTAGATCTGCCTTCTCCGATCAACGACCCCATAGCAACTTCCCTGAGGTCTTTATAAAAAGAAAACCTAAATATACAGACAAGATATAGTACACAAATTTATGCAGGATCTACACCCCATGGGAACAAGACTTCTATCTCACAGTTATAATCTTAGCTACCATTGTAATGCCCTGCAAGAGGCAAAATAAGCCTGGAAAACCTACCAATTCAAACTCCTTGAGCCATTTTCTCAAACCAATGGACCCCAAAACTGTCAATCACAGAGACACAACGGCCACCAATTTGGCATCTTCAATAGACCCAGATAATCAAGCAGACAATATGCAACCCTCATTCGTTACTAAAGAGGACATACAGCATCTGTCTTCAAAAGAAGACATCAAAGTAGTGCTTCAGGAGATGAGGTCTCTATTTGGGGACTTAAGAAAAGATCTGAGTGCACTAGACCACAGGGTTGTAACAATAGAAGAACAACACAAAAATATTAACACTAATCTCCAGGCCAATTCAATAGAAATACAGAACCATACAGAACACCTGCACTTTCTGTCAGAGAAGATGGAAGACTTAGACAACCGCTGCAGGCGAAATAACCTCAGATTTAGAGGTGTTTCTGAGTCGGTACACCCCCCGGCCATTGAGGGGTACCTGCAGGCTTTGTTTAGGGTCACGAAGGATGCCCCCTCCGCTAAAGATATCCCCATAGAAAGAGCCCACCGGGCACTCAAGCCCAAGCCCCCTCCTAAAGCTCCCCCAAGAGACATAATTGTCAAGTTCCTTAGCTTCAAGGACAAGGAAGAAATCCTAAAATGCGCCAGAATGAGGCACCCAGTTCTCCACGCGGGTGAAGAGATTCAGATCTTCTCTGACCTGTCCCCTGCCACGCTACAGAAACGCCGGGAACTCTCCCACATAACCTCCCACCTCCGCTCTAACAAGGTCCAATACCGATGGGGATTTCCGGTCTCAATAATTGTGAACCACAACAACAGGGTCACCATCTACAGACCAGGTACAGATCCCCAACTTTTCTACAAGGAACTAAGCCTGAGGGGATTCGCAGACAAGTCACCGGAATCTACTTCAGGAAATTCGACAGAAGGACCCAGTGACGGCACTAGGGACTCTATCTCCTGAATAAAGATAAGTACCATTCTCCCTTTTTGTCTTCAGAGACTGTGATGTTTATTGCCTTAATCCCTTCAGCAGGACTTTTTACCCCTGTAATTGCAAGGCGACTCTCAAAGATAAGGGACTTGTTATGTTTTCAACCCAAGAGGACTTGACAATCTGAAACTCCTTATAGAGTGTCTAGGAACAATAAAAGCTCATAATTATGTTTTATTGTTAACAAACGTATGTATCCTACAGGTTATAAGTTATATGTTTCTAAATACAGGTTTCCTAATTGTTATATGATTCCTACATAGTGAGAGTTGATAGATGAATGTTCTAGCTTATCTATTTAAAATTAGCATAATAAGTTAATAAGGGTGATAATAGGCAGGGGCTCTTTATTAGAAGATTATTGGCCATAAATGTACTTCACGGTGCCTCCTAAAGAAGAGGTCAAATCCTGATTGCCATGTCACCCCCACCCCCCCCCTACTGGTTTATTATTCCTCTCCCCATCCACGCCTCCTCCTTTGCCACATTAGGAGACGTAGCTTTGCTAATAGGAAAGGATATACTCCCTCATATTGTCCACCTGGGTTGTGGGACCATCGCTACTCCCCTTTAAAAAAAAAAAAGAAAGGGAAAATTACTGGTTTATTCATCAATGGTTAATTATTATATGTTTTTTGTCTTGCCAAAACTGGGTATTCTACCCCATTAGCCTAGGTCCTTATTTTGAGACTAGTTACAATATTGTAAATTACATTGCTTTGTGTTCTTTTCTCCTTTCTCTTTGTTGCAATACTAAAACATTCGGAAATCCTCTTTTCAACCTTCCTTCTCTCACACTCACTATCCTATTTTGTTTCTCCAGTCTTTTCCCCCTCCACCTCCCCCCCCCCCTTTTTTTTTTTTTCTTTTTTTTTTTTTCTTCCCTTCCTATCTTAACCCTCCTCCCATCCTGCCAAGATGCAACCCAAGGTTAGCAGATTCCAAGATCACACGCTACAAGTGACATCTATAAATGTTAAAGGCCTAAATAATCCCGGAAAAAGATCAATAGCTTTCCGAGATCTAAACAAACTAAAGAGCCACATCCCGATGTTCCAGGAAACCCACTTTCAGAGGGGGAAGGAACCTAAATGGCATGACGCTCAATACCCTACAGCTTACTTTGCTTCGGGCCCAAATAAAAAAGCAGGTGTAGGTATTCTTATCCATAAAACGTTACCATTACAGGTGGTCCATATTGAGAGAGATCAAGGTACTCTATACGGCCACCATATTACGCTACTAAATATATATGCCCCCAATACTGCACAGTCAGGGTTCTTCAGAAAAATGGCCAACTTGCTCTTGGACCATTCTCAGGGCGTAATTTTCTTAGCAGGAGATTTTAACTTATCCCTCGACCCCTCTCTTGACTCCTCCAGAGGAACTACTAGTACCGCCAATACTACACTGAAATCCATCAAAAACACTCTCCAAAATCTCACTCTCCATGACATATGGAGGACCCTTCACCCTCTGGACAGGGACTATACTTTTTACTCTAATCCTCACAATTGTTACACTAGGATCGACCACGTTTTCACGGACTCTCATGGACTCTCAATTACCGCTAGGTGCGAGATAGGCCCTATCACTTGGTCGGACCATGCTCCTGTAACCTGTCAGGTGTTATGGCCAGACATCCCCATATCAACTAGGATCTGGAGAATAGATGACCTTCTACTGAACGACCCTATACTGGTAGATACAATACACAAAGAAATACAAGAATATTTTCTAATCAATTCGCAATCTTCCACATCCCACCAGGTGGAATGGGAAGCACACAAAACAGTGATCAGAGGCTTACTGATAAAACATAAATCTAAACTAAATAGACAGGCTAGAGAGAAACACTCTGACCTTCTACATAAAATCAGCTCCTTAGAGACCAAACACAAGAAAAACCCCTCAGACATCAAAATTACCAAAGAACTCACTGACTCTAGACTAGAACTTAAGAAACATTTGACAGAAATACACCAGCGGAAAGCGCTATTCCTCAAACAGTACTATTACGAAGGAGGAAATAAACCAGGGAAAATACTGGCCAGAAACCTGAAGAGGAAACAATTAAATACATATATCCACTCCTTAACGACACCGGACGGACAAACAGTCAAAGATAGCACCAAAATAGCAGCAGCCTTTAGGAGTTATTACAAAACACTATATAACTTAGATGAGGACAAAACACAGGAATCCCCAGCATTTAAAGACAAACTTAACCAATATTTCTTAAATTTAGGGCTCCCATCCATTGATAAAGAAACAGCAGACTCCCTGGCTACCCCTATCACAAAAGACGAATTACACCAAGCTATTAAAGATTCTCCCTCAAACAAAAGCCCCGGCCCTGACGGGTTCTCCTCTAAATATTATAAACTAAAATATTCCTATTTAAATCTAAATACTTACCTATAAAATAAACCCTAAGATAGCTACAATATAATTAATAATTACATTGTAGCTATGTTAGGGTTAATATTTATTTTACAGGTAAATTGTTAATTATTTTAACTAGGTATAATAGCTATTAAATAGTTATTAACTATTTAATATCTACCTAGTTAAAATAATTACCCAATTACCTGTAAAATAAATCCTAACCTAAGTTACAAATACACCTACACTATCAATAAATTAAATAAACTACAAATATCTATCTAAAAATACAATTAAATTAACTAAACTAAATTACAAAAAAAACAAACACTAAATTACAAAAAATAAAAAAAAGATTACAAGATTTTTAAGCTAATTACACCTATTCTAAGCCCCCTAATAAAATAATAAAGCCCCCCAAAATAAAAAAAATTCCCTGCCCTATTCTAAATTAAAAAAAGTTCAAAGCTCTTTACCTTACCAGCCCTTAAAAGGGCCTTTTGTGGGGCATGCCCCAAAGAATTCAGCTCTTTTGCATTTAAAAACATATACAATACCCCCCCCCCCCATTACAACCCACCACCCACATACCCCTATTCTAAACCCACCCAAACCCCCCTTAAAAAAGCCTAACACTATCCCCCTGAAGATCTCCCTACCTTGTCTTCACCACACCGGGCCGAACTCCTCATCCGATCCGGGCGATCTCTTGCTCCAAGCGGCAAAGAAGAATTCTTCCTCCGGCGATGTCTTCCTCCAAGCGGAAAAGAAGAATTCTTCCTCCCGGCGACGTCTTCCTCCAAGCGGCAGCAAAGTCTTCTTCCTTCCAGCAGCATCTTCCATGAAGCGGCATCTTCAATCTTCTTTTCTTGTATTTAACCAATCAGCCAATCAGATTGAACTTGAATCTGATTGGCTGATTCAATCAGCCAATCAGATTTTTCTACCTTAATTCCGATTGGCTGATAGAATCCTATCAGCCAATCGGAATTCGATGGACGCCATCTTGGATGACGTCATTTAAAGGAACCTCATTCGTCGGGAAGTCGTCGTGCCGGAAGGATGCTCCGCGGCGGAGGAGCGAAGTAAGAAGATTGAAGATGCCGATTTGCTTGAAGACGTCGCCGATGGAAGAAGACTCTCTGCCGCTTGCTTCAAGACATCGCCCGGATGGAAGAAGACTTCACTGCCGCTTGCTGGAACACATCGCCCGGATCGGATCAGGAGTTCTGCCCGGCGGGGTGAATACAAGGTAGGGAGATCTTCAGGGGGGGTAGTGTTAGGTTTATTTAAGGGGGGTTTGGGTTAGATTAGGGGTATGTGGGTGGTGGGTTGTAATGTTGGGGGGTGGTATTGTGTTTTTTTTTGCAGGCAAAAGAGCAGTTTTCTTTGGGGCATGCCCCCACAAAAGGCCCTTTTAAGGGCTGGTAAGGTAAAAGAGCTTTGAACTTGTTTTAATTTAGAATAGGGTAGGGAATTTTTTTATTTTGGGGGGCTTTATTATTTTATTAGGGGGCTTAGAATAGGTGTAATTAGCTTAAAAATCTTGTAATCTTTTTTTTATTTTTTGTAATTTAGTGTTTGGTTTTTTTTTTGTAATTTAGTTTAGTTTATTTAATTGTATTTTTAGATAGATATTTGTAGTTTATTTAATTTATTGATAGTGTAGGTGTATTTGTAACTTAGGTTAGGATTTATTTTACAGGTAATTGGGTAATTATTTTAACTAGGTAGCTATTAAATAGTTAATAACTATTTAATAGCTATTATACCTAGTTAAAATAATTAACAATTTACCTGTAAAATAAATATAAACCCTAACATAGCTATAATGTAATTATTAATTACATTATAGCTATCTTAGGGTTTATTTTATAGGTAAGTATTTAGATTTAAATAGGAATATTTTAATTAATAATATTAATATTAGATTTATTTTAATAAGAGTTTAGTTAGGATGTTAGAGTTAGATAGGGTTATTATACTTAATATATATATATAATATAATAACGATATTAACTATATTAACCCTAATATAATTAGGGTTAATATAGTTAATATATATAATATAATAACTATATTAACTATATTAACCCTAATATAATTAGGGTTAATATAGCTGGCGGCGGTGTAGGGGGATTAGATTAGGGGTTAATACATTTATTATAGGTGGCCGCGGTGTAGGGGGATGTAGATTGTAGGCAAAAGAGCAGTTTACTTTGTGACAAAGCCCCGCCAAAAGCCCTTTTAAGGGCTGGCAAAAGAGCTGTTACTTTGGGGCAATGCCACGAAAAAAGCCCTTTTCAGGGCTATTTGTAGGGTTAGACAGGTTTAGTGGTTTAGTGGGGATAGTTTAGTATTTTAGGGGTTAAATAATTTAAAGGGACAGTCTACACCAGAATTGTTATTGTTTTAAAAAATAGATAATCCCTTTATTACCCATTTCCCAGTTTTGCTTAACCAACACAGTTCTAATAATATACTTTTAACCTCTGTGATTATCTTGTATCTAAGCCTCTGCAAACTGCCCCTTTTTTCAGTTCTTTTGACAGACTTGCAGTCTAGCCAATCAGTGCCTGCTCCCAGATAACTTCTCGTGCACGAGCACAGTGTTATCTATATGAAATACGTGAACTGACACCCTCTAGTGGTGAAAAACTGTTAAAATGCAATCTAAAAGAGTTGGGCTTCAAGGTCTAAGAAATTAGCATATGAACCTCCTAGGTTAAGCTTTCAACTAAGAATACCAAGAGAACAAAGCAAAATTGGTGATAAAAGTAAATTGGAAAATTGTTTAAAATTACATGCTCTATCTGAATCATGAAAGTTTATTTTGGCCTAGACTGTCCCTTTAATATAGATGGCGGCGGGGTAGGGGGATTAGATTAGGGGTTAATAATTTTAAAATAGCGGCGGGGTAGGGGCTCACTTTAGGGGGTAGGTAAGGTAGATGGCGGCGGTGTTAGGGGCTCACTTTAGGGGGTTATAGATTTAATATAGCTGGCGGCGGTTTAGGGGTTAATAACTTTATTAGGTAGCGGCGGTTTAGGGGTTCATACATATTTTATTGTTAGGATAGTGAGGGGGGATAGGGGATAGAGGGTTAGACGTGTCGGGCTATGTTAGGGAGGCGTGTTAGACGTGTCGGGCTATGTTAGGGAGGCGTGTTAGACAGTGCGGGTGATTTAGACTTTAGTCAGGTTTTGTAGGCGCCGGCAGTTTCTAACGTGCCGCAAGTCACTGGCGAAGCCAGAAATTTGTACTTGCGCAGATTTCTGGACATCGCTGGTTTGTCAGACTTACGGCACGTTAGCATCTGACGGCGACATATATGGGATAGCTCGAGTTGCAAGCTGAAACTGCGGGCGACGCGGGTTCCCTCGCTTGCGCCGCAAACTGCGATCTATATCGGATCGCGCCCAAAAAGTGTACTTTGGGGACGTCTGGTGAGTGGGCAACAAAGGAAAGATATCATTATTTATATGTGGCCCTTAAGGCCTCTTAGACATTGATCTACAGCACTTAAAGGAGCAGTCAACACCAGAATTTTTGTTGTTTAAAAAGATAAATCATCTCTTTATTTCCCATTCCACAGTTCTGCATAACCAACACAGTTATAATAATACACGTTTTACCTATGTAATTACTTTGTATCCATGCCTCTGCAAACTGCCCTCTTATTTCAGTTCTTTTAACAGACTTGCATTTTAGCCAATCAGTGCTGATTTCTAGGTAACTTCACGTGCGTGAGCTCAATGTTATCTATATGACACACATGAACTAAAGCCCTCTAGTGGTGAAAAACAGTCAAAATGCATTCAGATTAGAGGCGGCCTTCAAGGTCTAAGAAATTAGCATATGAGCCTACCTAGGTTTCGCTTTTAACTAAGAATACCAAGAGAACAAAGCAAAATCTGTGATAAAAGTAAATGGTAAAGTTGTTTAAAATTACATGCCCTACTTGAATCATGAAAGTTTATTTTGGACTTGATTGTCCCTTTAAAGCTTCTAAAAAATTATTTGCGGTTTCCAAGTGTTAGGAAGTCTGCCATCACTGCTCCAAATCATTATGCACTAGCTTAAAAAAAAAGTTTGTTGGGTTTAAAGAAAAGCAAACAATGTACTGGTTTGGTGACAGAGGACAAAGGGGAAACTTAAATTCAAGCAGAAAAATAAATTTCACCTTGGAAAGAGAAGCATTCTCGTTCTTTGAAGGACAATAGGCTAAGGGTATGATGCCCTATCACATTTTGCTGCAATGCTGTTTAAAGGGATAGGAAAGTCAAAATTAGACTTGCAAGATTTAGATAGAGCATGCCATTTTAAGACACTTTAAAATTAATTTCTATTTTCAGATGTGCTTCGTTCTCTTGGTATCCCTTGTTGAAAAAGAATGCGCACATATCCTACACTAGTGGGAGCTAGCTGCTCATTGGTGCCTGCGCACATTTGTCTCTTGTGATTGGCTAACTAGATGTGTTCATATAGCTGACAGTAGTGCAATGATGTTCCTTCAGCAAAGGATACCAAGAGAATGAAGTAAATTTGATAATAAAAGTAAATTAGAAAGCTGTTTAAATTTGTATGTACTATCCAAATCATGAAAGAAAATGTTGGGGTTTCCTGTCACTTTAAAGATGTCTTCATGTTCCTAAATGTAATGCTTTTTATACCTCTTATATTATGCACATTTTGCAATTATACAATTTGCAATGGCTGTTTGTTAATTAAACTGACCAAAAGTAAAATTGTGTTTTACACTTTTCAAAGATTTTGCAGTTCCACCATAATCTTTTATTTCATATTTACAATGATTTAATACAGATCCAAAACAATATCAAATCTACTGCATTGTAAGCTCCTGAACTACCCAATTTTCAACTCACCGATTTTTGCATTTCTTGTATTGTCTTTTCCATTAACATCCGTCTCCTCTCCACAAGCTCTTTATGAGTTAAAGCGAAATATCCCACGACCTAAGGCAGAATGTTATAATGTTATAGGTAAACATATTCGATAATCTGTAGTATCATTGTTTGTATCATTTACAAACCTCTGCTAAGGCCAGGGCACCTTTGTCCTCAATCAGATTGTTTGACAAATTTAGAACCAGCAGTGAACGATTTAGTCTTAAGGCCTGAAATAAAACAAAGACTTAATTAGGATAGAACTGTATTTTATGCCATTATAATTAGATTTTTTTAGGAAACAGAACTTCAAAACATGTCCCTTTTAAATAGCAAGGTGGGGGCGGAGCCTGGAGCTCAAGGTGAATGGCGGTGTAATCTGTGAGCTCCACTAAACACTGCTGTACTATACCTTATATATGGGCTAATCGCTACCCAGCACAGGCTGAAAGATGACAGGGGAAGTGCTGTAGCCTGAACCGAAGCAACAGTGAGACTGATCTGAGCGAAACAGGACCGGACAAGTTACAGATACAAGACGGAGCAAGCGGAGCCGCCCGCCATCTTAGCCATGTGGCCTTGCAGGCAGAAGCTAACAACAGAGGCTATGGTCTGACTACCGAAGCGAACATAATTGCGGTAAGATAATGAGAGCCGGACCCCGACCGCACATATATGTAGGCAGAGTAGCGCCGAACTGACAGTTACCCAGTCGAACTAAGTAGCGACCGAGGAGGTGATAGGCCTCTGCTTCCAGCCTGACTAGCAAGACGACTGGTGGTCCCGCTACCGGGATATTACAAATAGAAAGTGTAGCACCGTTTAAAAGCTACAATTATTAATACAAAGGGACAAGCAATCTCTTGAAGGTGACACACAAAACATGGACTGAAAAGTTTAGCTACTATGGCCTACTCTGTCCTCTCAAAAACCTTCTTTTTTAAAATGAAAGGAAATAACAGATACTGACAAGTGCTGCAGGAAAATAATCAATCAGAAACTTGAGACACACAGTATATCTACATGGGACTCAAACTCTCTTAACTGATAAAACCAGTGAAGTTAATATGCACTAAAGAGATATGAAAACTACAATACTATTAAAGCAACATATTTAAGACATTGAAGCGTATCTCTATATATGCCACTATTTTAATACACGCACAGCAGAACCACGCCTCATCACAATTGGCGCCCATTAGCCTACTACTATCCTGTTATGAAACCAGACCGAGATCTGTGCATGTAATTCACATCAAAAGCAGCTGAAATAAAAACAGAAAGATAGTGGAAAGCAGAGATATTTTTGTCACAGATGACATCAGACTAATGTAATATTCAATAAACGGAACTAAGCCACCAAGCAGGTGAAAGATAAAAATACAGTACCACCCTACCTAACAAGGAGTGAGATCATAGCACACAGCAGAGAGGGCAGAACAGTACAGATCAACAGCCCCAAATTAAAACTACTATTATTTTTCATCAGAGACGAACTCTGAACAGCAACCATGGCGGCGAGAAAAAATAACAAATCTTCTCAAGGCCCTAAAACACCAGCAGCTAATTTATTTTTTAAACCTGCAAAAGAAAAGGAGACAACCAACAATGCCACAGCAGAAGATATGGACTCTGACTCAGATTCACAGTTCGCTGAGGAGGACTCCATTCCTGTCACTAAAGCTGACCTTAGGTCGTTGGTATCTAAAAAAGATATTGATAAAAACTTCAATAAGCTATGGGAAAAATTTTACGCATTCCAGAACACTGTGACTGACAGTCTAACAGAAATAAAACAAGATGCAACAGATTTAGGCTCCAGAGTAGCGGCATTAGAAGAAGCGGAAACCTCGGTAGCAGAAGAGCTCACGAATGTTACCATGCAACTCACAACACAACAACAAGAGGTCTCTGAGATACAAGACAAACTAGAAGATCTTGAAAACAGAACTCGGAGGTGCAATCTAAGATTAAAAGGAATACCGGAATCTGTTACAACAGAAGAATTGAGTACCTACCTGCATCAACTTTTCCAAGCTATCTCAGGTGAGGTGAATGATGACAAATACCAGCTGGAAAGGGCCCATAGAGCACTAAGACCCAAACCAAAAGAAGAAGCACCCTCTAGGGATGTGGTGGTCAAATTCTACAGATTCCCAGAAAAAGAGGAAATCCTTACAGCAGCAAGAAAGAACCCTACATTCAAATTCCAAGGATCAGTGATTCAATTCTACCAGGATCTCTGTATCAAAACGCTGCAAAGAAGAAGCGAGCTGAGACCACTCACCATGCTACTGAGGAAACACCAAATCAGATACAGATGGGGGTTCCCTTTCAACCTACACATTCTACACAACGGCCGATCAATGAGTCTAAAAGAACCAGCTGAGATACCAATAATCTGCAAGCAACTATCACTGGAACCACCGGAAATACCGCAACTGGAACAAGCAGAAGATTCGGCGCAGCAATCATCTAGGTCTAAACAACTGAATAAACAAAGATGGACCAAAGTGACAAAGAAGAAATCCAAGACATGAGAATTTGATTCTACACATAACAAGGTGCTCATTTGCCTGTGAGGAAACAGGAGATACAGATTAAGGAGATCAAGAACTACAAAAGTTAAATGTCATTCATTGTTGAAGATTGTTTGAGAACTAAACTGTTGGTAGCAGAAACGAGGTAAACTTGAACATTTTCTAGGCCCGACGTTAGCATCCCAGCAGTGGGAGTAAGCAACCACTCATATAGTGGATAATGTAAAGAGGGGGGGGGGAGGGTGGGATTGAAGGTTTTCTACATTTTTTATGTTTTACTCCTACATGCAGTTTTTAAATGTGGGAGATACCAGTTCTCTACTGTTTTTTTTGTTCTCACTCAATGTACCACAATTATCTTGTTGAAAACATTATGTAATTTGACTGTTCTTGCTTTTGTTTTCGCTCTGCTATTTTGTCTCTCCTACTCAAATACATTTCCTAGAAACAAAGGGCTTCATCTAGAATCTCTAAGGAGAGCGGCAGAAGAATTGGTAGAGGCGGATCCGGGGGCGAGAGTCCCAGACTTCAAATTGTAAGTGATGACTATTGACATACGTTTGGTATCACATAATGTTAGGGGCCTTAACACAGACCTCAAGAGACGGACGCCACTGGCCCAATATCTTAAAATTAAGGCTAATATAATTTTCTTACAAGAGACTCACTTCACCAAAGACGTAGTTCCGAAATATTGGGCCAGAAACTTTACTCAACACTATCACTCAACGACAGACAAAAAGAAGCGGGGGGTCTCGATACTGATACACCAATCCCTGGGTTTAGTAGTGGAGGAGACGATCAGAGATCCAGAAGGGAGGTTCTTAATAGTCAGAGGTAGGCAACGAGATAAACAAATTGTTTTATGCAATATCTACGCTCCCAATGAGACGCAAATCTCTTTTTTCACACACATCTCCTATCTGCTTACCCAATGGACACAAGATAGAATCCTGCTGGGGGGTGATTTCAATATAGAACTATATAAATTTCAAGGTGCAGGCCAGTCCAAACTGACCCAAAAACAACTTAGGCATAACTCTATGGTAAAAAAAATAAAGGAGATTTTTCTATCCCACAACATTCTAGACTCCTGGGACACTCTTTATGGGAGAACACTAGACTACACTTACTATTCCCATGCTCACAAAACGTACTCAAAATTGGACTACGTTTACTTAAGCCAGATCTGGCTTCCTGACTTGGCATCCTCTACTATTCATGCTTGCGCTTGGTCAGACCACTCTATAGTCCAAATTCACATTAGAGAAACATTCCAAATTAGCACAACACGCTCTTGGAACTATGACCCTTCTGCGCTACAACAACCAGGTATACTTAACTCCATCTCACAAGCTATGTCAGAATACTGGGCACTAAACACGGGTTCCACTTCTAATCCGATTAGCACCTGGGCAGCACATAAACCTTTTATTAGGGGATTACTCATAAAAGAAAAGGCAGCTCTTACCAAGGCTAACAGATCTCAAATAGACTCTCTACAGGCCCAAATAGACACACTCACAAAACTACATCAACAAGACCAATCAGAAACATTGTTCCAAGAACTACAAGCAAAGAGAGTAGAATTATCAACAATTATGAATAGGGCATCTCTAAGGGCAGCTCACAGACTGAAAGCAAATTACTTTCTCTACTCTAACAAGCCAGATAAGTATCTAGCACATAAGCTTAGAGAACAGACAAAATCCTTTTCTATACCAATCCTACAAAAAGATAACGGCACATGTACCTCAAATCCCCAAGAAATAGCCGACAGCTTTGCTCAATATTACGCACAACTTTATGACGGAACCAAAACGACGCAAAACGATAAGACAAGACAGACGCTACATAGATTCCTAGATGAGGCTAAATTAACACCTATTGATAAAACGATTAGGGACGAACTGAATGCGGAGGTGTCAGCCAGGGAGGTCCTTGTAGCCATCAAGGAGCTCAAGCCAGGAAAAGCACCTGGTCCAGATGGATTCCCAGGTGAATACTATCAACTTTTCAAATCAATTCTAGCCCCACACGTTGTAACATTTTGCAACAACATCCTACAAGGTAAAGCAATCCCAACAGAAATTTTACAGGCTAAGATAGTGGTGATCCCTAAGCCAGGACGAAACCCAAAACTATGCCAAAGTTATAGGCCCATATCCTTAATCAACCAAGATATAAAGATTTTTAGTAAAATTTTGGCAAATAGACTCAAATCACATCTACCGACCCTAATTCACCCAGACCAGGTGGGATTTATATCCGGAAGAGAGGCTCCTGACAATATAAGACGTACGATCTCCCTGGTTGACTACCTCCATAAGACAAAAACGCCTTCTCTGGTCCTGTCCTTGGACGCGGAGAAGGCGTTTGACAGAATAGATTGGGTTTTTATGTTTGAGGTCTTGAGTAAATTGGGATTTAGTGGACCATTTGTTCAGGCTATAAGAAGTATATATTCTAATCCTACTGCCCACATTAGAGCGGCAGGCTACCAATCCAAGAGGATTGACATTCAAAATGGGACAAGACAGGGATGCCCCTTATCGCCACTTTTATTTGCCCTATGCATAGAGCCCCTAGCAGCAGTGATTCGCTTGACCCCAGAAATACACGGAGTCTCGTTGGGTAGCGAGGAATTTAAAATTTCTTTATTTGCAGATGACGTCCTCCTTACCCTGACCAAGCCACTGGAATCCCTACCCCATTTATATTGTATTTTACAAGATTATGCTGATATATCAGGATATAAGATAAATCAGGAAAAATGCGAGGCACTATCTATCGCCCTCCCTGACCACACCAAAAAGATTATTGCAACCAATTTTTTGTTTGAGTGGGCTACAGGGGCAATTAAATACCTGGGAGTTAAGTTGTCGGTCGATACATCAAACCTATACAAATTAAACTATGTACCTCTGTATAAAACAATTAGAAAGGAGATTAAAAAATGGAAAGCTGGGGTTTTTTCCTGGTACGGCCGATTGTCGGCGGTCAGGATGAACGTCCTCCCTAGACTATTGTATTTTTTTAGGGCCCTACCGATTAAGATCCCACTACCAGAATTAAATAAACTTCAGATGGATCTGATCAGATTCATAAGAGGAAAAAAAAAAGCTAGGATACCTTCACAAGTGTTACTGCAACATAAACAACTAGGGGGAGTAGGGGTACCAAATTTGCTTAATTATTACCAAGCAGCGAGACTAGCACAGACCACCTTAATGAGCAAAAAGCAAAAAGAATTGATTTGGGTAAGGGTAGAGACTCTAATAACAGGTTATAAACAATCAGAAGATATACTTTGGGAACACCCGAAAGATATCCTTAAACTAACTACAACCTCAAAAATAACTGGGGAAATGATGTCAATGTGGCACCTGTTAACTAGCAAACTAAAACTTTTACCATCTGACTCATTAATAAGGCCATTAAGGACACTGATGAACCCTGAACATCAGGTACTAATCGGTAAATGGGCAAATAAGGGGCTCTATAGACTAGCAGACTTTCTTCATAAAGGGAAGTTAGCTACTTACCAACAAATACAAGAAAAAATACTACCAGACAAACTGCACTGGTTCCTATACCTACAGATTGCATCTACTATAAATAAGGCCCTACCTAAACAACCTAGACAGCACACAACGACATTAGAGAAGCTGTGTAGTACTGATTCCCGTCATAAAGGTTTGATCTCTACCCTATACATATCATTACAATCAGCCAAACATTCTTCCAAATCTCCTTTAATGGAGAAATGGGAAAGAGATATCAAAATAACACATTCCAAAGAGGAATGGGAAGACATATTTAAGAGCTCAGGCAGAGGTATGATCAGTGCAGATCTGAAAGAAAATTGCATCAAAACTGTTTATAGGTGGTATCTTACTCCAATGGTCACCTCACACTACACTCAAGCTGGCAGTAGAAATTGCTATAGAGGATGCGAGGAGGCAGGAACATATATACATATGTGGTGGGAATGCCCTCGGGTACAACTGCTATGGGCTAAGTTATCTAAATTGCTGAGTGAGGTGCTCTCAGAAAACATCACTCTGACCGCGACCCAAGCTTTATTAAATGAACATATAAAACCCTTCAATTCAGCCACAAACACATTTATACACATTCTCTGTACAGCTACTAGGATATGTGTGGCACGTTACTGGAAGGTAGGGACACCCACATGGGGAGAGATTATGGAAAAAATTAAATTAATTCACAAACTATCTGAAACAGCCTCATTCATACAAGCTAACCACGAGCAATTTTTAAAGATCTGGAATTACTGGATCTTAAGCGGACACTGACCAGACATAGACTGAGAGGGTAGACACACAACTAATTTAACACCAAGATAAGACCCATAACATTCCAGGGGTGAGAGGAAGACAAGCGACTGTAGATAGCTATAACTAAGTAGGAAAGGTGGGACTCTTCCCCCCGGAACGATGGCGAGTGGAATGGAGGAGCAGGCAAGTTGATATTTTAAAGATGCATTGAGTGAGGGGGGAAGGGGAAAGTTTAAAGTTTATTGTTGATTGTTGTTATAATTTAATGAAGGGGAGGGATAGATAGAAAAGTTTTTTAAGAAAATACAGCAGAGTGGCATGGAGAGAAAGGGGATATTAAGGAAAATTTCAAATCTTCTGATAACGATCTGCTATATCCCCTAATCCATGGTGCTAATGTGGAGCGCAGGTATAATCACACTAACTATTAGAACTTACAGATCTGACTACCCAACCATCAACTACTCCACTGGTGAACTTTGCTTTATTCAAACTCTGATAGTGGAAACATAAGAAATATCATAGACTTCTAACTGAGAGACATTTTTCAGAGACATTTTTCAGAAAATGGAGATGTAGATATGTATATAAAAAATGTAAAAGATGTGATATACCTTGTATATGTTTTTGCAATAAAAAATGATTTCAATTAAATAGCAAGGTGCTTTGGATAAGTGGAACCCAGACTAGTTTTTTATTTAAATAATAAAATCAAAGTAAGCCTTTTAGAAATACCCTACCACCATTATATTTTAATATTAAATTAATCTCTGCTAATCAAATTAAATGTGTCAAGTATCGTAAAAAGATATTCAAACCTGGAAAAATAAAGGGTTATTCAGGACTACTGATACTTTAGGAAGGGAAAATAAATTTCTAGCACCCAGTTCCATGAACAGTGAGGGTAAATGCAGTGCTACTTAAAGGGACACTGAACCCAAATTTTTTCTTTTGTAATTCAGAAAGAGCATGCAATTTTAAGAAACTTTCTAATTTACTCCTATTATAATTTTTTCTTCGTTCTCTTGCTATCATTATTTGAAATAGAAGGCATCTAAGCTTTTTTTTTGGTTTCAGTACTCTGGACGGCACTTTTTTTTTGGTGGATGAGTTTATCCACCAATCAGCAAGGGCAACCCAGGTTGTTCACCAAAAATGGGCCGGCATCTAAACTTACATTCTTGCATTTCAAATAAAGATACCAAGAGAATGAAGGAAAATTTGATAATAGGAGTAAATTAGAAAGTTGCTTAAAATTTCATGCTCAATCTGAATCACGAAATAAAATTTTTGGGTACAGTGTCCCTTTAACAAATGAAGTAGAGGGCATATTAAACTCACAAAAATAAATATATTCTTTGCTTTATGGGATATGGAATAATAAATAATGCAGGTCTAATAGTAACAACAGTATATAAAGTGAGCGTGGTCTGTGTAGGAATTCCTCAGCTTCTGGTTCCAACAATTCTGCTCCTTTTAGTTACATTCAGAATAAAGCTTGTGTTTCTTAGTGCAATTAGATAGATCACCCTGAAGATTAGGTGGAAGAAGAAAAAAAAAGTGCCAAAATCAAACCCATGGAAGCCCGATGACCAAGTTATTTCCATTCAGTGTTTCCCTCTAGGCTTACACAATTGTCAGATCCTTGGGTAATCCATATTGTTTTCCAGGGATATCAAACAGAGTTTTTTTAGTCAAGATTGTTTAAACAGCCTTTCAATATCTGTTAAATTATGGGGATAGCCCCCTTCCCCCTTTTCTTTTTAAGAAACAGTTCTGATGTTTTATTTTGATTTTTAACATGTACTTAACAAAAAAAAAACAACAACATTTTGCTATGGAGCAAGGTTCAAATTTCATGACCAGTATAGATCTTATAGACACTTTTGCTTCTTAAAGGGATACAAAACCCAATTTTTTTCTTTCATTATTCAGATAGAGCATGCAATTTTAAGCAACTTTCTAATTTATTCCTATTATCTATTTTTCTTTGTTCTCATGATATCTCTATTTGAAAAAGCAGGTTCAGCACCTTGGTAGAGCTTGCTGATTGGTTTGTACATTTAGTAACCAATCAGCAAGAGCTACCCGGGTGCTGAAATAAAAATGTGACGGCTCTTAAAGGGGCACTGAACCCAAATTTTTTCTTTCGTGATTCAGATAGAGCATGACATTTTAAGCAACTTTCTAATATATTCCTATTATAAAATGTTCTTCATTCTCTTGGTATCTTTATTTGGAATGCATGATTGTAAGTTTAGATGCCGGCCCATTTTTGGTTAACAACCTGGGTTGTTCTTGCTGATTGGTGGAAAAATTCATCCACCAATAAAAAAAGTGCTGTCCACAGTTCTGAACCGAAAAAAAGCTTAGATGCCTTATTTTTCAAATAAAGATAGCAAGAGAATGGAGAAAAATTAATAATAAGAGTAAATTAGAAAGTTGCTTAAAATGTCATGCTCTATCTGAATCGCAAAAGAAAAAATTTGAGTTCAGTGTCCCTTTAAGCTTACATTCTTGCTTGTTCAAAGAAAAATAGCATGAGAATGAAGAAAAATTGATAATAGGAGTAAATTAGAAAGTTGCTTAAAATTGCATGCTCTATCTGAATAATGAAAGGAAAAAAATTGGGTTTAGTGTCCCTTTAAACTCACTTTTCCAAATGACTAGGTTTTTGGGTGAAACACTTCCTCAGGCTGTGCCTTCCTTATGATCCAGCCAGTGTTGTGCTGTTCTTTACTAAGGTTCTCATTTTGGTATTGAGTAATCTGGACAAAATTCTGATGAATTATTATTTTCCAAAGGAAGCAGCCTGTCACATCTTCTTGGCTACTCAGACTCTTCAATGTTTTTATTGGCAGATCAATCGGTCTCTTCTGCAAACCCTCAAATAGGTCCCTGTTCTGGCAAGGCCTGGGGTCCTTTGTTTTTCCAGTATTTTGTTCATTTTCAATTATTAGTATGATTAGTATTTCCATAACATTTTTAAATGTGATTAAGCAATTCAATATTTTATTGCCTATTTTTATTTCAATACCTCATGTATTTGTTTTATAAAAGTTTTAAAATTACGATTTTAATTTTTCCCTTGAGTCTGGGTTGGACTTTCACAACGCAAGAGAGTATCGCCAAATCTCAAAGCAAGATAAATAAGGTTTTTTTAATATACTGAAAAGGCAATTCATTATTTACGGACAGAGTTATTCCATTAATGAGGAAAGTCTTTATAGACAGATGCAAACAGAATTGTCTAGATGCAAAAATGTATGGCATCTGATTAAACATACTTTTGTATAAAGGACAGATTTTATTGACTTTTATTCTAGGAATCTTTCAAAATCCGTTACACATGCAAATTTCTTTACAGTCTGTGCTGATTTATAGTGTGTTTTTTAAGACACTTATCTACCCTGTATAGGGCTAGATTACAAAGTAGAGCGCTAATTTATCGCACACCTGTGGGCTATGGGAAAGTCGGCCGTTTATGGGCGTGCGATAAATAACCAGCCACTACAAGTGGCTGGTTATTGCTACCGTGCGCTCCAAAATTTTAATTTATGTTTTTAAAATAAAAAAACAATGGATTTGCGTGCGCTGTTATTACTAAGTGGAGCGCAAATATCGCCCTTGTGAAAGTGCAATTTTGCGCTCCACTTGTAATCTGACTAAGTATTTTTTTACAGTTGATATATATGAAAAAATAAAAATAAATATATAAAAAAAAAATCAAATCATCACTAGATTATAGTTTGATAATGTATGTTGCACACATTAAAAAAATGTAACAACTAGTTAAATAACAATTTAACTTAAAATAGGACTTTATTAGTGCAATCTCTTACCTCTGCAATGTAGTTAGCTCCAACATTACCGATGTGATTGAAACTCAGTACAAGGGAAATGAGGCTCTTGTTTTTTATGTCCATATTTTGAAGAGACTGACTAATGAGCCGCGCTCCTTCATCGTTAATGTTGTTATTTCTCAGTGATATATAAGCAAGCCTGCGTATAAAAACAAGATACAATTATATAAAATGCTAGATACAGACATGTTTCATTTCGTATTTTTTTTTTTTTTTTTTTTTATTAAACTTTTTATTGAGGTTGTATAAGATATTACATGAAAGGATCACCAATAAGCAAAAATAACATTGTGATAAGACATACATTCTTAGTGTATAGGCATAATGAAAAAGCAGAGTAATATAATCTCTGGGCATATATTCTGAAAATGTTTAAAACAATATGAACACTGTGCCTATATAGTAAGTCGCATAGTCTACTATTCCACCTATCTGAAAAAGAATAAAACCAGAAAGAATATGGAACTAGTAAGTGGGAGCAAAAATCTGGAATAAATTGGAATAATATGTCCATAGGTATTTTGCCTAAGGTATAATGGAACCTCGTTTTTGTATAAACGGAATAAAGATGGTCCCCACAATGCAGTAGAAAATATACTGAAGGTTAACTTTTTAAGAAAGAAAAAAAAAATGGAGCAAGGGGGGGGGATTAGCTTTATGTTGATTTGTTTGTTTTTTGGGGAAGGGAAATTCAGCGGGCAAGAACCGCTCTAAATGAGGTGTAGGGAAGGAGGGAGGGCGGGGCTAGCCAAAATGTCACACTAGCAGATACCCCTGGGTCTCCGAATTTTAGAATATAAAGCAGGTAAAGATATAGTATGTGTAGAGGTGGAAAACCGAGATAAGTTTTGGTCTTTCTCATGATAAACAATATATAATAATGATAATAATAATAGGGGGTGAGAGTGAGTATATCTTCCTCTGATACACGGTATAGCTTCACTATTGGTATAAGTAACTACATATGAAATGTCACTGGGCAATGACTCCCCTAGGCTCTAATGTGCTGTAGAGAGCGAGTTTTGCAATTAGCTGATAACAAAAATAGTGAAATAGGGATATATATGTAAATTAGTGAAACCAACTCAATAGTGAAGACAAATAATATTTTCTGTGAGTCATTATAGGTAGCATTATAAGTAACTATCAGGTTTTGCGCTTACAATTCGACCCTAGAAAACACATATGACGCTAATCAAACTACTATCACCATAGTTGTGCAGTCTTAGGAAAGAAAATAATATAGGATTGACACATATAGGCTTCCCATTCACCTTATGGTAAAATGTGATTAAAAAATGTAATAGGTTTTCTAGAAGTCATAGTGGCTGTAATGCTATGATGAAGAACTACCACTGAAGAGAAATTCTGGACTCCTCAGTTTACTATGAGGTTATTAAAAAGAGGATACTACAATAATTTAGTCCATTACGTAGTAGAGATATAATACGCAATAAACTTATGAGGTGTGAGGCAACATAGTAAAATAAATGGGGTAGAAGATCTAAACTTTACAGAAGGCTAAGCTTCTCTAACATCTTTGAAAATGAGGCTCATTATACAGAAGATCTGGGTTTTTATATTAAAGGATTTCAATTAACTCGCTAAGAAATAATTGCCAGTATATAACCTATGATGAAAGTATGAGTATGCCTGGGATATGGTATTATGAGTGTGTGGGATTGAAGTGAGTGGAAATAATGGCTTGTACAGCACCTTATGACATGTAAAAATAAATTAACCTGCTTTTAAAAATTAGACAAAGGACCAAATGCAAACTAACACCTAATCTTATGAGAAACTTAAAAAAAATAATATATGGCACTTTAAGTATATCTCCAGCTTTCAACAAATTATAACCATAATAGAGTCTATTCTGGGGTAACAGTTAAGTAACAGATATAACTTGTATATCCATATATATCTCTCTGAGAATATAATATCGCATATACACAGGCATAGAGCTAACCAACTTGGCATAAATAAAATAAACATGGAATAATTGGCAGTTTGTGAGTATGTGTTATATATAGTAAGAGGAAACCAAATATCAAACCATTCTATTTTCATTAAGGTGCTAAAATGTATATATTAGATAAATGCTCAAGATATATTGTAAGAGATTAAAAAATACCCCAGCACTCTTTCCGTCGTTGCTAGAGATATCCCTTAGGTTAAAGTAGAATATGAGGGGTATCCGGAAAACACCTGCTATTACTATAGTATGGAGTTGTAGTGTGAGCGGTTAATTTTGCTGCGAAAAGCATATACTTTACTTATTATGAAGGCTCCTGACAACATTGAGCAAGTAAACATGAGGACATCCTATGTGTACGGGAATCCAACTACAATCAGGGAATACATATTGATGGAGAGAATTAAAGAGCTTTTTCTCTGCTTAGAAAAAACTAATCTCACAAATCCCAGATGAGTGCACACTATTACTAGGGGATTGAGTGTACCGGCCACCCCGGCCGCTGGCAGACCAGTCACACGTCCCCTACAGGTTAGCTCTCCTGTCACTGACCAGAGATGTAATGTGAATGATAGTAGTAACAGACTTCCCTATAAACATAAAACAGTATACAATGGATACCTACACATGTATAAATGTTAATAAAGGCAATAAACCCTAAACAATAATAATAAACATCCAATAGAGAACGTATGAACATTAGCAGCCAACAAAACTGTCAGCAGTAATATGGCAAAAAAGTCTGAACCTGATGAATTAACCAGAACCTGATGAATTAATAACGTCACTTTTCTTCACTCTCAACAATCAATTTTGCATGTCAATTATAGTGACAGATTAGCCTATTCCAGATTTACCGGGATGCCTTGGAGAGTCTCCATGGAGCTGCCCTGACTCCATAACACAAGGGCTAAAGAGGTCACTCGGGAGGTAAAAATTCCCTGAAATTGCTAACTGACCAGTGATTGCCTTCAGTGATATCACAGTCATGTTAGGTGCAAAATAGAGTTCAACTCCAGGCATAGCGCTTAAGCTTCTCTCTGAAGTTTTTCCCCGGGGCATAGACTGCTGCTCTAAATGGTTTCTGTAGGGCCTCTCTATTATAGGTTGATACCTCATGGTGACATCCGCTTTTACCATTTGTGTTGGGCCGACCGTTGTATCCGTAGGCCATGCTCTAGGTACTTCCACATCTCCAGGGCTCCACAGAGAGGCAGAGGAGGCACTGCAATGCAGCAGATCTGCGGTACCCACATCTGTTGTCCGGCACACCCCGGGTTTTCCTGCATGTCTCCAGAGGGGAGTGAACAACGTGAGGAGTAAGTATCAGCAAGATTATGCACAACGTCCTCAGAGGCTTGGGAGTGCGATATCGCAATCTCTTGTTTAAGGTCGCGGAAGTGCGCCTCCATATTTAAGAGTAGGTCTAGGCTCTTTCAATTGCTAACATCGTGACAGATGTGAGATAAGTTAAGATCAGGTGCAAACAGTAGATAGAATTGTTGCTTCCAAATTGTTCAGTGTTAATGGGTGTAGAAATATAACGTGCAATATGTGTTTAGTCACAGCAAAGGCCCAAAGGTGCTCCGCCGGAGGGGAAGTTGAGGGCCATCAGTTCCAACATGCTTCCGGAGCTCCATATGTGACAATTATCGATATCTTTTAAAGGTAGATCGTCATCTGTAGTAGAGTGTATATAATCTGATGTGAAAAGATCTCTATTGAAGTCCAATATTCACTTTTAAGCAATTGAGGTCTGGAGCTCTGTACTAGTATGTCTGTTCTGTACGGCGGCCAGCCCCGCCCCCTCATTTCGTATTTTTAACAAACAAAACAAAGAAAATCCATTGAATTAGAAATGTATTATGTGCCACAAATGTTTTTAATTGCAAAGGACGGTAGACAATATAATCTTTCAAATCTAATTCCAAACTGTATTTGAGCACCCCAGTGGCGACCTTTGACACCGCCATCTCAGCAACCCCTCACATGTAAGCATTTCTTTTAACTTTTAAGAAGG